>NW_028143806.1:0-34000 GCF_977018435.1 Lepisma saccharinum
GGAGACTACCACGATGCCTATTTAAAATTAGACGTGACGATACTCGCGGATGTTTTTCAAGCGTTCAGGAAAACGGCAACGAATATTTATAAATTAGATCCAGCGTATTTCTACAGTCTACCGGGATTAGCGTGGTCGGCAATGTTATTCCAGACAAAGGTCAAGCTGGAACTGATATCGGACGTTGACATGTTGCTATTTATCGAAAGAGGGATACGAGGTGGAATGGTGCAATGCGTACAGAGACATGCAAAAGCTAATAACGTACACATGAAAGAAGATTACGATTCAAATCGAGCATCGAATTACATCTTCTACTCTGACGTTAATAATCTCTACGGACATGCCATGGTACAGAAACTTCCTTACGGGGGATTCGAATGGTTAGATCCCACTTCGATAGACATTATTCATTTCGACGATAGCGAGTGTGGTTTCTTCGCAGAGGTAGATCTCCAATTCTCCGACCACCTGCACGACACGTTTTCGGATTTGCCTCCGACTCCCGAAATCAAATGTCCACCCGACTCGGTTCAAGACAAGCTTTTGTTAACATTGGACCCTAAACAGAGATACGTCGTCCACTACAAGAATCTCCGGTTTTTGATTGCGAAGGGTGTTCAGATAGTGAATGTTAGACGAATACTAAAGTTTAAACATTCCACGTGGTTAAGACCTTACATAGAAATTAACACACAACATAGAACAGCTGCCACTTCTGATTTAGACAAGGACTTCTTTAAATTAATGAACAATGCGGTGTACGGAAAGACCATGGAGAATGTTAGAAAGCACGTAGACGTGAAATTAATTTCCGATAAGAATAAATGTCGGAAGTGGATAGCCGATCCTAGATTCAAGTCGAGAAAAATTTACAACGAGAATTTGGTACTTTTCAACCTAGATATAAAATTGATGAAATTTAGAAAACCAATTTACGTTGGTGCAACGGTTCTCGACTTGTCGAAACTTTACATGTTCGAATTTCATTACGACGTGATGAAACCCTTCTACAATGATAAGATATCACTTTTGTACACGGACACCGACAGCTTCATTTACAGCATACAAACACCTAACCTATACGAAGACATAAAAAATCCTTCCATGCTCGAGTATTTCGATACTTCTGCGTATCCTCAACCCAACAGATTTGGAATTCCATCTCGTAACAAAAAAGTCCTAGGTAAACTGAAAGATGAATGTAACGGTGATATTATTGTCGAGTTCGCGGGTTTGCGTTCGAAGATGTATGCCATGAGAACAGAGAGTAGCGTCACGAAGAAAGCAAAAGGTGTGGGCAAGAATACGGTGGAGAACAAACTCACCTTCTACGATTACATCGATTGCCTTTACTCACAATCGACGATACTAAGTATAGAACAAAGAATCCAAAGTGTAGACCATGTGATTACAACAAACGAAGTTAGGAAAGTAGCATTAGATCCGCATGACGATAAAAGATGTATTTTGTCTTGTGGAATCCACACGTTGCCTTGGGGACACTATTGTTTAGAAATCAGTAAAAATTGTAGGCAATGCAAATGAAAAAAAAACTTTAACTGTCTCACATACACAATAAATAACTAGCAAGGACAATGAATTTCTTTGGTTTCCGAAAGCAAACAATGGAGACTGTACACCGCACGGCAGATCATGAATTTCTACCTTCCATGTTATCTAAACTCAACGGCCTGTTGATCAATCAATTTTCGGAACGCTGCTCTTCTTGCTGGAACAGTGACGATTTCGGATTCGCGACGATCGACATGACGAGGAAACCCAACGACGGAAAATACAGAAACAAAATCAACGACTTTCTAAACGTTGCAACGTTGTGAGAAACGTTTCTCACAACGTTGCAACGTTTAGAAAGTCGTTGATTTTGTTTCTGTATTTTCCGTCGTTGGGTTTCCTCGTCATGTCGATCGTCGCGAATCCGAAATCGTCACTGTTCCAGCAAGAAGAGCAGCGTTCCGAAAATTGATTGATCAACAGGCCGTTGAGTTTAGATAACATGGAAGGTAGAAATTCATGATCTGCCGTGCGGTGTACAGTCTTCATTGTTTGCTTTCGGAAACCAAAGAAATTCATTGTCCTTGCTAGTTATTTTATTGTGTATGTGAGACAGTTAAAGTTTTTTTTTTCATTTGCATTGCCTACAATTTTTACTGATTTCTAAACAATAGTGTCCCCAAGGCAACGTGTGGATTCCACAAGACAAAATACATCTTTTATCGTCATGCGGATCTAATGCTACTTTCCTAACTTCGTTTGTTGTAATCACATGGTCTACACTTTGGATTCTTTGTTCTATACTTAGTATCGTCGATTGTGAGTAAAGGCAATCGATGTAATCGTAGAAGGTGAGTTTGTTCTCCACCGTATTCTTGCCCACACCTTTTGCTTTCTTCGTGACGCTACTCTCTGTTCTCATGGCATACATCTTCGAACGCAAACCCGCGAACTCGACAATAATATCACCGTTACATTCATCTTTCAGTTTACCTAGGACTTTTTTGTTACGAGATGGAATTCCAAATCTGTTGGGTTGAGGATACGCAGAAGTATCGAAATACTCGAGCATGGAAGGATTTTTTATGTCTTCGTATAGGTTAGGTGTTTGTATGCTGTAAATGAAGCTGTCGGTGTCCGTGTACAAAAGTGATATCTTATCATTGTAGAAGGGTTTCATCACGTCGTAATGAAATTCGAACATGTAAAGTTTCGACAAGTCGAGAACCGTTGCACCAACGTAAATTGGTTTTCTAAATTTCATCAATTTTATATCTAGGTTGAAAAGTACCAAATTCTCGTTGTAAATTTTTCTCGACTTGAATCTAGGATCGGCTATCCACTTCCGACATTTATTCTTATCGGAAATTAATTTCACGTCTACGTGCTTTCTAACATTCTCCATGGTCTTTCCGTACACCGCATTGTTCATTAATTTAAAGAAGTCCTTGTCTAAATCAGAAGTGGCAGCTGTTCTATGTTGTGTGTTAATTTCTATGTAAGGTCTTAACCACGTGGAATGTTTAAACTTTAGTATTCGTCTAACATTCACTATCTGAACACCCTTCGCAATCAAAAACCGGAGATTCTTGTAGTGGACGACGTATCTCTGTTTAGGGTCCAATGTTAACAAAAGCTTGTCTTGAACCGAGTCGGGTGGACATTTGATTTCGGGAGTCGGAGGCAAATCCGAAAACGTGTCGTGCAGGTGGTCGGAGAATTGGAGATCTACCTCTGCGAAGAAACCACACTCGCTATCGTCGAAATGAATAATGTCTATCGAAGTGGGATCTAACCATTCGAATCCCCCGTAAGGAAGTTTCTGTACCATGGCATGTCCGTAGAGATTATTAACGTCAGAGTAGAAGATGTAATTCGATGCTCGATTTGAATCGTAATCTTCTTTCATGTGTACGTTATTAGCTTTTGCATGTCTCTGTACGCATTGCACCATTCCACCTCGTATCCCTCTTTCGATAAATAGCAACATGTCAACGTCCGATATCAGTTCCAGCTTGACCTTTGTCTGGAATAACATTGCCGACCACGCTAATCCCGGTAGACTGTAGAAATACGCTGGATCTAATTTATAAATATTCGTTGCCGTTTTCCTGAACGCTTGAAAAACATCCGCGAGTATCGTCACGTCTAATTTTAAATAGGCATCGTGGTAGTCTCCGAGTGTCCTACATCCTAATTTCTCCCACATGAGTTGCGCATGTTGGTATTCTTCGTCCGTGATTCCTTTCTCTCTGAGTCTGCTGTAAAATTCTCTTGGAAGTGGAAGAGCGTCGTCGTTAAATTTAGAATTATCACTAACGTATTCGTAAGGATAAATCCCTTTACGTCTAACGAGTTCTATGTCTACGTTAGGAAAAGTAGCTCCAGTTATTTTAAATTGATCGTCGGTGAGTTTGTTCGCTAAAGCATCCAGACTTGCAGAGAGAAATCTATACGAATCCAGGAAGCGCATCTCGATTGTATTTTTCGTTCCCGGAATCGACACTTGCTTGCTGAGACTAATATAGCGTTCTTCATTCTCGGCCAAGACACCTATACGTTTCGGATCGTAGCCAAGATGTCTCACCAGGTGGTGAAAATCATATCCGCTTCCGTTGTGAAAGAATATGGGGATGAATTTAGGTTTCTGGATTTTAAGATTGCACGTATTGCAAATTCCACCTATGTAGTTTCCGCTGAAATGATCGTGGTGGAATATTTTTTTGTTCTCATCAGTGAAACTTTGATCACATACCGGACACACCTCAGTGGAATTGTAATCTTGAAGTTCATTTTCAGTTAAAGGTGCCATCGGTTTTGATGTAAGCAATACGCTACCAATTACCTCAACCTCCTCCACCATTTTTTCCAAGAAGTGTTCGATTACATTTGGCCCGCGGTATATATATGCTTCATTTATTTTATCACGTCGCACAACAACATAGCCGAAACTATTGGGTTGATGAAGCTGGGACGGCGTTGTGGAGGAAATTTCAGGATCCGGTTCGCAGTAGGAGAGTGGTTTGAGGAACGCCTCGAAATCAGCAACGATGATGGCCGGATGTTCCAACAATGCTTTGTGCATTTTGAATTCTTCAACTTCGTTCGTTTCAGGCATCAACATTCTAGCCGGTTTGTTGTTGCCGCAATAAATTTTATGTTCGGCAAGTTTCTCGATAGCAATTTGACGTCCGGTGTAATTTCGATAATTGAGTTGTTTTCGATCGTCGAACGTGGTTAGGCATCTCGGGCAAACTTCGATGCAATGTTCATGCTTGGTTGTTTGACTTTTGACCAAACGTGATAGAGAACGAATTAGCGTGTAGTGATGAACATCCTCGTTTGAAATAAGAAGAAGATTAATCACACGAGCATCGTCATCGTCGATATCGCTTATCCTGACGGGATGCACGAGATATTTATCTGACGTGAAGGAATATACATTAATAGCAATGCGTTTTCCGGCACGATTTTCGAACTTTGTTATATCCGACAATGTCACCGGGTATTCGATGCCAGACATTACACTTTCAAACTCGGACTCGTATTGCTTGTAATGAGAAACCCGTTCTGGATTATTTGACCAATAAACAGAATGCAGTGCAGCCAATATACACCAAAGGAAACACTTGTTATCGCTGTTCTGTATATTTAACACAGCCCTCTTGTGTTGAATGTTCGGTGGAAGAGGAACGTAGCTGGATGCACGAAGAGGCGAGAATCGGTTCACGTAAACGGTTAACGTGTGAGGACTTCCACAGAGAGCCCATCCCGACCCTTTAGCCTCGAAATCGTCGTGTTTCTTAACCAGCTCTTTGGAAACTTTATAATAAAAGTTGTCCAAATTTTCGACGTCAGCAAAATAAAGTGTCTGGTTTTTTGTACGATGATAAAAAATACTCGTTGTGCCATCAACTTTCTCGTATTCAGAAAACAGAACAACATATACTTTTATGGAATTATTTTCAAGTTTATTTTTTAGAATATTTAGTACAGATGTTTTCGTTTCATGCAAGAAACTAAGAATGTCACGGCCTGGTTCCGAAGTAAAAGAGAAATCCTGGAGTTGGTCGTTGAATGCAGATCTAATCAGTTTGCGTTCATCCAATAATTTAACTTGTTTGGAAGTGGAAGCTTCCGTTTCTGGATTATCGATTTTCCTTTTCAATGTTCCTTGTTCGATCGATGGTTTGCAAATTTTGAGGTGTTTACTTAAATTTGCAATGCTGATCATCTTTCCACATCGAGCACAAGACTTAGAAGGTAACAAACGATTAATTCTCGAGCCTGTTTCGCTACATCTTGCCCTGTGCTTGCTAATATTAGTTTTAGATATTAATTTTTCGCAAGTAACACATTCAGTTTTATCATTTTTTCGATTGAAACTGGTGGTGGATGCCATTATGCTTTCTCCAAAAAATCACAGAAATCAAAAAATATCTAGCGATACAATTTTCAGGTATGTTATTTTATATAGAATTTCTTGGAGTGATTACAAAACACAAAAATTCAATCTACTGTAAATAGAATTTCGGGTATGTTATTTATATATAATTTCTTGTGTGGGAATACAAAAACTCAAGAATTCAATCTACTGTAAATACAATTTTCAGGTATGTTATTTTATATAGAATTTCTTGAGGTGATTACAAAACTCAAAAAAAATCAATCTACTGCGAATATAATTTTCAGGTATGTTATTTTATATAGAATTTTCTCAGGGGCGAATACAAAACTCAAAAATCCAAGACAGTTCAGTTTTAACGTGTTCATATTTGAAAAAAATGCAAAAATACGCCTTGGAGATTTCAACCAATCCACTTTACTAGATTGGCGAAACTCTTAACTATTGTTATTTGGAACCTTTAACCTTTTTTTGGTGACGTAGAGTACGCGTAGAGAGGTTGGGTTTAGTGTGTCGATCGAGTCTCGATGTCCTCTGTCCTCCCATACCAAAAATAAACACGTCACAATACAGAAATAATAAGAAGCGTGTGTGTGTGTGGCAGAGAGATCACATCGTTCCGAGAGGTTTACAAAGGTCACGATATACAAACATTTGACCAAGACTTGGAAAATTACGATAAGGTACATTCATCCTTCAAAAATAAAAAACTGTATTATTTACTCATCACGTTGTGTCAGCGCAACAAATAAAGGCGCTGAACATAGAGAGAAAATAAGAGTTTTTGAAGTTTAGTAAACCTCAATTAATAAAAATAAGTTTTTGAGGTTTTGGTGAGCTCCAAATAATCAAAATGAGTTTTTGATGTTTTGGTGCTGTTTTCTACGCTGTGAAACATCGTCAGCGCAATAAATAAGGCGCGGAACGTGAAAAAAAAGTAAGTTTTTGAGGTTTGGCGAGCCTCACCGAGCCCCACCGAGCCCCATTTTCAGCTCCTCACTTGATGTTGCAGAACCCGGCCACTTGCACTACTAAAAAACACGTGAAACTCTACAGAGGTGCGGTAATCTATAACCGCAGCCATTAGAAAACTTTTACATTTTTGGTTGGGCACCACGCACCCTGGCGAGGTTATAGGGGCCAGGCATCCTAAAAACAACAATTATTATTATTTGTTTGTTTGCTTGCGTCACAAGACACGCATGTGTGTGTGTGTGTGTGTGTGTGTGTGTGTGTGTGTGGCACGTCGTTCCCCCGAGAGAGGTAGGTTTACAAAGGTCACGATCTACGAACATTGCCGGAGTTGGAAAATTACGATAAGGTGCATTCGCTCACCACTGTTGCCAGCTATAGGTCTCTCTCTCTCTCTAGCCCTTGCCAAGTAAAAAAAAAAAAAGGGTGTAGGTAGGAGTTGGCAACACTGCGAGAAAATGGAGCTCATGCCTTACAAGAGGAAACCATTAAGGCGAGCTCCACCGAGCTCCAATTGGTGTTTGTCAATTCTCTATTTAGGTCTACTACTAGTTATCTTGGAAACGGTGAGACTTAGGAAAAATCTGTTTGCGGATTCGTCATGTACGCCTATATGTAAGTAAAATATGAATAGAACCTATGCTCGGAAATCCAAAATGGCGACCGGAAGTAGGGTTATCTTTGAAACGGTAAGACTTAGAAAAAATCTGTTTGCGGATTGGTCACGTACGCCTATATGTAAGTAAAATATGAATAGAACCTATGTTCGGAAATCCAAAATGGCAACCGGAAGTGGGGTTATCTTGGAAACTGTAAGACTTAGAAAAAATCTGTTTGCAGATTCATCAGGTACACCTATACGTGAGAAAAAGTATGAATAGAACCTATGTTCAGAAATCCAAAATAGCGACCGGAAGTGGGGTTATCTTGGAAGCGGTAAGACTTAGGAAAAATCTGTTTGCGGGTTCGTCATGTACGCCTATACGTGAGAAAAAGTATGGATAGAACCTATGCTCGGAAATCCAAAATAGCGACCGGAATTGGGGTTATCTTGGAAACGGTAAAACTTAGGAAAAATCTGTTTGCAGATTCATCATGTACATCTATACGTAAGAAAAAGTATGAATAGAACCTATGCTTGTGTGTGCTCGTACCAAGTATGAGTGGGAAAAAAAAGAAAAATAGGAAATTTTACAAAAACATCGCTAAACGCTAAAACATCGACAAAAATTTGTCAAAATATGTCAAAAACTGATTTTCAATTGATAAAAAAGAGGCTACAAAAACACTCGTACCAAGTATGACTTTGAAACGCCCAATATGCACTACTAATGCCTTTCGTTGATATCCCTTTCGGCACTTATTCCTGTATTAGGTTTTGGATTTCGCTTTCAATAGCAGTCATAGATAGCTGGTAAATTTCATAATTGTAAATGTTCTATATTCTCATTCTTATATTGTATTCTTATATATTCATTATTTTATTTCTATGTTATATGTATCTTTATATTTCATATCTTGCTTATTGTTTGGAGCTACTCAATTTCACAATATTAATTTTTCAAAAACGTCTTGGTTTAAATCTTAGGTACCAAGACTCAGAGCACTTGCCTCTTCTCTCTTACGTACCTTCTGACCTCTCCACTTACCAAGTTAATCCTCATATCCTATTCTGGGATACGGATACCACACTCAGATAAGATCAAGAAAGAAGATCTGAGTGAGAGGGTACCAAAAGTGAGAGTGGCGAGTGGAGGCGGAGGATCGCGCTCCGTATCCCATCCTGTAAATGTTCTATCTTTGATCCGCCGTCCAGGAAATGTATTCTATTAAGGCCAACAAGGAAATGTGATCATAGAGGAGACCAAATACTGAATTTTGAAAGCAATCATTTTAACTTAAGCCAGTCCTATGAAAGTACACGTAACTTTTGAAACACCCTGCCGTATAAAATATGTTACATAGTCATTCCCGTTTCTAGTTGTCCGCGTTTATTTTTTTCTTCCTTCGTCCGTTTCACACGTTTATTTCTTCGCCCGTAATCGTTTATTCCTGCACTGATTTTTGTTCTTGCCCTTAATCCTGTTCGCGGTTAATCCTTGCCCTGTTATTCCTCTTCGCGTTTAATCCTATTCGTAATTTTCAGCTAGCGTTTGTTCCCGTAGCCAATTTCCTTTCGTGCTTATTCCACTGAAGTTTACCTTCACCCTTAATTGTTCGCTGTTGTTCCTTTCGGTGTTGCTCCGTTTCGTTCTTATTCCCTTGGCGGTTTGTGCACCACCTTGCGTCCACAACTTGTAATTCCAAAGCATGAACGGAAAACCTCGAGTAGGAAGCAAAAATCCAAGCAAAGCAGAACGAAAAGTCCAACGGTGTTTCGGAAACTCAGCACCGCGGCGCTACTATAAAACCCGTGCACAGATAGCGGCCACAAACCCCCCCCTGATTAATGACGAAAGGAAAGGCCAAAACATGGGCCTTTATCATTCCCGCAGAAGTGACTGAAGCTGTGATTCATTACGTGGAAGTCCAGGGGGAGACGGGGGAAGAGCCCCCACTTCTTTTTATTTTAACGGGGGACAAACTTCCGTTTTTGTTTCACTCTTTTTACAGCTCTTTTTTGTGCGGAAGAATGTGAAAAATATGGCTACACCAGTGCTACTTTTTCTTCACTGCACGTGCGGACAATTTCGGTTGTGAAGAATTGGTCTGTCCTTCTTCAACTCCTGTTTCTTCATCAACAAGCAGAAGGAATGTGGAGTAACAATCAAGAACTCTACGAGGAAATTTCTCATCCGGAGAGATAACGATGAATATGCTCAAGAGATATGCTTCAGGTATAAAGAAAAATGAAAGAATATCGACAACAACGGATGATATGTAGAAAATAATAGGCACCACATACCCACAAGAGGACCGCAACCTTTTTTTCTCGCACAATTTAAATTCGGCCCAAGTTGCGTATTGTGTTTAATTAATTGCAAAAAGGTAGCTGGACTGTAATTGAATTGATCTGGAAAAAATATTCCTGGACCGAATTTGAAATTCATCCGGAGAAAAGGTTACTGGACCGTATCTAAGTTGATACGAAAAAAGAAGTTCCTGGACAGAATTAAAGTTCTTCACAGATTTTTATCTTTTCGGTCCAGAAACAATTTACGCTTGCTGATTTTCTCTCCTGGACCGAAAATTGAATTTATTCAAAATTCCTGAACCTTTACAAACCCTGCCACATACTTCCAATAACGAATAGTCAATCCGCCCTATTTGTGAAAGAGCGTTCTCGTAGACGCCGTGCAGTGGGAAACCTCTTGTCAGTTGGATCGTGAGTAGCATCCCAATGGGACATTGTGGCACTATTTTCTAACCCTCAACCCAACTCTCTGTTGCTTCCTTGCCATGAGGTGCAGACGGGAAGCTCGCCCCGTACAGACAACAAGTAAGCAATCGAACTGGGAATCCAAATTAGAAACTTCAACAATATACGTACAAAGTGTTTCAAGTGTCAGTTCTCATTCTTTTCACACTTACCTTTTCCGAAAGATGGATTATCAGGGGCGGCGCGTGCCTTTCCAGGCAGGCAGGGCACATTTTTATTTTGGGTGGGGGGGGTGGGCAGATAACCTCTAAATTTTTCTTTAAGGTTTTTGAGAAGAGTTCCTTGGCATAGAGTAAGTAAATTGTTCGAACAATGGGTCACTATTTGGAATGAAATGTAACAAATTCCGATCTAATATCAATAACTAACTAGGAAGATGATGCACCGTTAAGTTCAGTTACAACACTTTTCATTGTCCATGTACCCCCCCCCCCCCCAAAAGTTCGTTTATACTTACGAAGATAATCTGCATGTCAAGTTGTCTGGAACACAGACACAACCACACAAATAAACACACACGTACAGTAACTATAAACTCTTTCACTCGCGAAAAAAAACTAATTATTTCATAAGCGATCAACACGCACACAGATGGAACGCAACGCAAACTCACACACTAAACTAACTCAAAGGAGGATCTTTTTGAAAACACCGAGGGACTGTGCAATAAAAAGTGTTGTCAACTTTTCAGGTCGCCGGAACAAGCGCGAAGAAAAGCATTCAAGGGATTTTTTTCTAGCTTATTGCTGCATCTTACTCAGGAAGGTGAAAGTACGAAGGCTGGAAGAACGAATGAAGTGCCTGCCAAGAGTTGGAAACACTGAACGATGAATGAGGCAAACATGAATGGGCAGGGCACCTCGTTCACTGCGCAGAGACGGCTACGAATTTTGCGCTTTTCTATTGTGAGGGGGTATCGTCCCTTGCCTATGCTATAAAGCTTTGGATCAGTCAGTGACGTCATGTCTCAGGGCAGAGCTGAGATCTGACTCTCTCCAACAGGGCGCAGGAATATATTAGCCTCGCACAGGGTGCACACCCTGTACGTCTGGTTGCAGCAACGTAGGAGTGGAGGGAAAAAAAATAGTTATATACCGATCGTCTCTTCAGATGAACTTTTTATGTTAAAATTGTTATGGGGCAGTGCCCTAGTTGCCCTTTATCTAGCATCGCCACTGTGGATTATTCATGTCCAACATGAACTTTACGACTTCTGTTTTCCAGTATATAAACTTTGAAGGAATAGAAGCAGCCTTTTGGAGACATGTTTTCTGTTTCGCTAGTTTTCGCCCGGATACCTTCTACGTGAAAACTCCGATACTCTGCCACGAACAAAGAGTAATAATAATTGCATTGCAAATCTGATTCAAGGTCATCGGTACCAATAGACTTATAAATATTTAGTTCCTCATAAGGAAATAACCAACACTGTAGAACTGTGATGTCAGAACGAAACCCTACATTTAACCTTAATAAAAGGTTTAATCCTTCGTATACTCACAACTATTTTTCAAGCTCAAGAGAACATGATTAAAAGTTTATGTCTATGACGTACTACACATTTGGCAAATTAAAAAATGATTAATTCAATATTCATGCACTGTAATGTTCCGGACATGTAATAAAACTGTTCCAAAAACAGTATTCAAATACCACAAAGGCGCTATGTAGTTTAGCAATTAAGTCCGATGCAGTTAGGGAATATTTCCTTCAGATGTCACTACATGATAAATTTACCTTCTAATAAATTCATTAATGCAGGTCAATGAGCACAGGTATCAAGTTCATCCATCTTTACTTCAATATTAGTCTTTTTAAATAAGAATTTGTTCCAAATTTCCATGTCAATTGGTTACTTATACTTGAGAATACTGAATTAGAGTCCGAAAGTAATTTGTTAGAGATTTTTAATTAATTAAACTATTGTCAATGCACAGGTTAATATTTACCAAATGGGTTGATTTTCAATTATGTTGCTAATTGAGGATATTACTTATAAATTGGATTATCAAACCAGTTAATTTATTTATTGCAAAGGTACTAATTCGAGTTCCCAACTTGTTAAACTTTATAGGATCATGAAATAAACTTGCATTTCAATTGATTGGATTGTATTGTTCAAGATTTAGAATTTCATACCAAATAGATAGTCTGTGATGAAAATATTAGTTGTGTAATATATTAGGTGCATCCAGAAAGTAAGTTTCGCTGGGTTCGTGCACAAAAAGCAAACATTATTTAATTCAATGATTTATTGCCACAGATACAGCACTTGTCCAGTTACTTGTCAACATAAGTCCCGCCGGAATTCAGGCACTTGTCATAGCGTGGGACCAACTTCTGTATACCTGCGTCGTAGAAGTCCGCCGCCTGGGCACCGAAACACCGTGTGACAGCCATCTGAACCTCTTCGTCGCTGTGAAAATGTTGACCGGACAGGAACTTTTTCAGGTACAAGAATAGGTGGTAATCTCTGGGAGCGAGATCCAGGCTGTACGATGGATTATCGAACACCTCCCAACCGAACCTGTCCAGAAGGGCTGCAGTGCACCTAGCCATATGCGGCTTTGCATTGTCGTGCAGCAAGATCACCCCAGCACCGAGCTTATCACGTCGCTTATTCTCAATGGCTCATCGCAATGTACCCACTGTTTAACAGTAACAGTAAGCGTTCACAGTCTCACCTTTGAGCAGAAACTCGATGAGCAGAATGCCTTGTCTGTCCCAGAACACCGTGCACATCACTTTTTGCGCCGACAGTCTGTTTGAACTTTGGCCTGCATGGAGATCCACTGTGACGCCAATGCATGGACTGGGGGTGCTGTATGCAACCCACGTTTCATCCCCTCTGATGATCTGGTTGAGAAAATCGTCATCATCATGGTAACGCTGCAGAAATGTCAGCGCCGTGCCCATGCGTTATCCTTTGTGTTCGGGCATCAGTTGCTTCGACACCCACCGGGTACACAATTTCCGGAACAAGAGGCGTTCGGTAACAGTGTCGTGGACAACGACCAAGAAATCTGCGGGAAATGGCTGCTGAGTTCCGTGATCGTGACACGACAATCCTTCAATATGCGCTGCTTAACCTGCTCCACAAGCTCGTCTATAACGGCCGATGGCCGCCCACTGCGCTCGTCGTCATGCACATTTTGCCGGGCTTCAGTAAATGTCCTGCACCAACGACGTACCACCTGGTTGCTCATGACGTCTGGCCCATACACCTGGCACAGCTGACGATGAATTTCAATCGGCTGTATGTTTTGTGCGTTCAAGAATTTGATCACCGAACGAACCTCGCACGCGGCGGGAGATGGAATAAAAGCCACCATGTTTCATCGCTGCCGCGACGCTACTGAGGACTTTCGGAAAGCGTTTTTCTAGGACATTCACTAGCCAGGCCATGTACCTCTCACGCATGCGCAAAACCGGTTCCAAAACGCATGGCCTGCCACCTGTGGACAAGTGGGAAAGTTACTTTCTGGATGGGCCTAATATATGGCACACAAAATCAAGTTTCAATTTCGGTACTGAGGATTGCTTTCAATACATAAGTGTTTTTCTT
Organism: Lepisma saccharinum; assembly: GCF_977018435.1. Classification (NCBI taxonomy): domain Eukaryota; kingdom Metazoa; phylum Arthropoda; class Insecta; order Zygentoma; family Lepismatidae; genus Lepisma; species Lepisma saccharinum. The sequence continues at coordinate 13,837 of NW_028143806.1, forward strand.
ACATATAAGACATGAATTTATTAAATGAAAGCATTAATTAAACTTGTGCTTTAAGAAGATATAACTGTATTCATGTGATATTTCGGGGCCATCCGGATAGATAAATTTTTCTGTTGGTAATAATTTCGGCTAACTTTGTAAACGTGTCGGAAATATGTCTACCGAGGAACATATATATCAAAACAATCGAGACTGGACCTACAGTTTAAAGTGGGATGCGAACAACTTGTGCTTCCACCGGTTATCAAACCCGGGACCCCTTGATTACAAGGCGACGACGCTACCACTGCGCCATCGGGGAGGCCCTAATAATTGCAAATGGAAATGAACGAAATTGTGGAAGGAAAACAGGATATGTCTACAAATAAATATAGTGAAAATATAATGTTAAATCGGTTGCTAAGCAACCAAAAACCCATAATACGAAACGAAATCGAGCTATAGTTATTGAAGAGGAAGAATCAATAAATGACCCAAAAGTATATTTAAAGCAAATGCCTTAGAGCGAATAATGCAATCAAAAGACAATATGACAAAAAAATAATACTTGTACTATCCTGGGACCGAAGGTCCTTATATTGTACCAGTGGAAGGTGTAGAAGACACTGTTGGTAGATTAAGTGCCATTACGTTAGGTAGGCATTCTAAACATGAAAAAATGAAAGTTAATTGTGTAAAAGCATTAGGGCACAATCGTGCAAAGGTATATTTTTTAACATACAAAGAAGCAAATAATTTTTACCTCAACAAGGAATTTTAGATGAAATATAAAGTAAATGTAAAAATTCCGAAAAGTCTATTGCAAAGAACGGGATTGATATATGGGCTACCATTAGATATTAGTTTAGAAGATATACAAGATAAAGTAGAAGCTGAAAGAAACATTCCAATAATGAAAATGGAAATAATGAGGAAAACGTTTTATCACGACAATGGGGAATTTTCGTAAAATCCGATCACATTGATCCACGTTACTTTTTAATCATAAAGATTACCCTCACATGTTAAATTACTTAGTAACATATTTGATGTTCAACTTAAAATAAAAGCAGTAATATAATGTAGGAATAGTTACAGATTCGCACATACAAAAGATGTCTGCAAATCCAAAGCAGAATGTCCAAGATGTAGGGAATATGAGCACGATGATCTCTGTATAAGTTGTTCAGGAAATCATCTCGCCACTGAGAGGTCGAGCAGTAAGTGGGAAGAGGAAGGATAAATTCTGAAGGTGATAGCATATGAGGGCTGTTCATATAAAGAGCCAAAGAGTAAAGTCAGATGTAGTAATTCATTTTTGTTAGAAAACGAATATTCTTATGCAAACATGCTACAAGATTCCCTGTGCTAGAAACTTCAAAAAGAGAGTACTTCTATGTACAACCTGCAAGTTCAACAATTACAACGGGTAACAGATATGAAGTGCTGGCCACTCTAAGAGGTGAGGAACCAGATAAATCAAGATACTCATGGAAACCTCCTCAGACTCAATTTTATAAATAGCATAATTATGCTGAACGAAAACAGGAAACGCTCTTTAAAGCCAAAGAAGATCAAATAAATAAAAGCAGGCTTACTTCGATATATCAGTGGATGACAATCTCCAGAGAATTAAAAATATTCTAGTGGATTGTGCAAATATAACGTCACAGTTGTTGAAATTAATTGGAGATCTTGAATCATCAAATCCTTAATGTTAACTACAATATTCAACAAACATTATATGAAAAATATGTTCCTGTGTGTACATTGTCTCTCAAAAGTTTTAGGACAACGACATTTTAAACTAGGTAACCCAAATTACGTAAGGCAATGGTGGGTTGCGTGTAGAGTTAGGCTCAATTTCCAAGTTTCCATATGCACAATAGATATTTATGAAATACGCGAAAGGAATAAAACCAAGTATTATTGTATAAAACTCTAAAAAAATATCAGTATTACATTTGTTGCAAATAAGAAATACTTTCTGAAATAAAGAAAATCGATTTTCTTAGTATTTCATCGCTAATTAATCTACACAAAGGAAAAGAGGACAGAGGAAACGAAAAGGGACAACAAATGAGAGGGGAAAGGAGATAGCGAAGGGGAAGAGGAAAAGTAAAGGAGGGAAGAAAAGAGAGGACAGATGTGGATAGGAGAAGTAATGAGGAGAAAGGGAAAAGATGCGAGGAGAGATGAGGAAAATGAAGCAAAGAGGAGAAGAGATTAGAGGAGAGAAGAAGAGAAGGTTTGAGAGGAGAGAAGGAGACGAGAAGAGGGGAATTGAGAGTAGAGTAAAAGAGAGAACATGAGAAGAACGAAAGGAAGAGGAGAAGAGTGCAGTGGAATCGAAAATCTAAGACAGGAGAGGAGATAAGAGGAGTGGACAAAAATGGGTTGGAGACAAGAGGCGAGAACAGGAGGGAAAGCGATATGACATATAAGCAGAGGAGAAGAAGGGGAGTGGAGAAGGAGAGAAGAGAAGAGAAGAGAAGAGAAAGGAGACGAGAGGCAAGATGAGGTATTTGTAGAAAATATCTTCCCACTCCAGTTCAATGCAAGGATACCTCCGCAATATCGAATAAAAAATTTTCATCAATGAAATTCTTCATTTGATGTTTGCGCCGATACGTACTACCTTCGTTTTCCGTGTTACAAACAAGTATCCTTTGCACATTACATGTAGGAGGAGAGTTGCATCTACATTTCACATTGGTCAGCTCCTTCTACTTACTTTCAGGAACGAAAGTTTGTAGGGTAGTGCCTACCGTTCTAGATTGTCAACCTGGAGGTCGTAGGTTCAAATCCCTCCGGTGGCAGAAAATTTTCGTAAGTTTTAGACATATCCCATTGTGTTCATTGTCCACGCAGTGTGAAACGGAATGATTCTCTTTGGAATTAACGATGGGGGAGGAGAAATTTTAAATAACAAAACCTCAATTTCAACGAACTGAGAAGTGGAGAAAAATTGGATAATTCTTATAAATATGAAAATTACATTAATGTTTTTAGTGGTATAATCGCAGGTAGAATCAGAGATCTTACAAGGCAGATTTTATCTCGCTCTGAACTCAGCCAGAACGCATTTCGCACAGATCTAATACATTCTTCAATTCATTTTAAAATATTATTGAATGTTTTATGTCGATATTTTGATCAATGCATCAATTCTTGACGCTGAGACGATATTTTCTTCAAATATACCTTCATCTCGCCTCTCGTCTCTTTTCTCTTCTCTTCCCTTCTCTCCTTATTCTCTCCCCTTCTTCTCCTCTGCTTATATGTCATATCGCCTTCCCTCCTGTTCTCGCCTCTTGTCTCCATCCCATTTTTCTCCACTCCTCTTATCTCCTCTCCTGTCTTAGAATTCCGACTCCACTGCACTCTTCTCCTCTTCCTTTCGTTCTTCTCATGTTCTCTCTTTTACTCTACTCTCAATTCCACTCTTCTCGTCTCCTCCTCTCCTCTCAAACCTCCTCTTCTTCTCTCCTCTAATCTCTTCTCCTCTTTGCTTCATTTTCCTCATCTCTCCTCGCATCTTTTCCCTTTCTCCTCATTACTTATCCTATCCACATCTGTCCTATCTTTTCTTCCCTTCTTTACTTTTCCTCTTCCCCTTCGCTCTCTCCTTTCCCCTCTCATTTGTTGTCCCTTTTCGTTTCCTCTGTCCTCTTTTCCTTTGTGTAGATTAATTAGCGATGAAATACTAAGAAAATCGATTTTCTTTTTTCAGAAAGTATTTCTTATTTGCGACAAATGTAATACTGATATTTCTTTAGAGTTTTATACAATAATACTTGGTTTTATTCCTATCGCGTATTTCATAAATATCTATTGTGCATATGGCAACTTGGAAATTGAGCCTAACCCTACACGCAACCCACCATTGCCTTACGTAATTTGGGTTGCCTAGTTTAAAATGTCGTTGTCCTAAAAACTTTTGAGAGACACTGTACAATAGAATTTATGTTCGTTCACTTCAAGAAAACTAGAGCGGATGAAACTGATAGAAGAGCATCATACTCTCATTATATGTGTGTCTGAAGTTTGGGGTGATGGAAGAGTTTCTATAGAAATAATAAATTATCATGCAATTCTTAATAATCAAAAAGGCGGAAAAGGAGCAGGTATATTTGTACATGAAAGTGTGGCATTTCAACCCATATCATTCACTCCCAATTTAGTGATTTTTCGAGAGTATCGGGTGGAAGTAGTAGGAATCCAAATGCAAAATTTTTAACAAAACATTTACTGTTATGTCGATTTTTATATTATCTTCTCACACATTGCATAAAATTACAGCCAAACCATTAAGGTCTATATGTACTACATTGAAGACTCCATTAATTATAACTGGAGATTTCAATTGCCACCACCCACTGTGGGGTCGACAGGCAGCAGATAAGTTAGGTCGAACTGTTGTTGAATGAATGGAGGTGGAACAGTTAACTGTGTATAATAAATGATGGACCTCTTACCCATATAGATCGAAATGGGAGTAATCCCACTTCTATAGACTTAACATTAATTGTAGAAAAGTATTGTGCAGATTTTACATGTGAAGCCGATATGGATCTGAGGACAAGTGACCATTTCCCGTGTTATTTTTACCTGGCTTTTTGTCATGCAGCAAACGAAAGAATATTAACAATTCGTAAATGGAAAGTGTACAAAGCTAATTGGTTTAATTATAATACACTTCTAAATTATTATTTCTCAGAGAATGATGGATTACGTCCAGATAATAATTATATGCCTCGAAAGTGTGACGTGGCATTTTGCAGATCAAGCGAAATACCTCAAACGTATCGGCCGCCGGCCAGAACCGGTGAAAAAAATACAACCGATGCTTTCCGATACCGATACATCAGCATCCGCTCATACCAAATATAAATATACATACATTATATATAATTACATAATATAGAAATATATTACATATATATTTGCTGCAACCAGCAGCATTCCGAACCACGATCCACCACTGACTCTAATTGAGGAATACTTTTAATAAGATTGTTTCGAAAGTGATTACCAAACATGCACAGTTCTGCTGCTGTTAACTTTGTTCACAATATTAACAACCAGCCACTTGAATCCTCTTTTTGTAATTGCACACTCTTAAGAAGAACTTCTTCTAAATGTGATTCGAGGAAAATTCTGGAGAACAGTAGTTCTAAAATAAATTGCATAACGTAAGGGGGAGAATGCAAGACTCGGCGATGTATCGTTCCGTGTTTTATAGCCCGAGCCTTGAGAGCCCAAAGCGCGCCTCATCCATCATCCGTCGACAGGTCAAGATGTGGGGTGATGGTCATAATGCTGCCCGAGACCTTCTATCCACAAGTTGGCACGTTTCAAAAGAACCAGCTCATCAATCTTGCAGCTACCTCCACCTCATCTTCGAAGGCTGCGGAAAAGGCCATCGACCAGGGTCCACCGAGCGGACAATGTGAGTCAATATAGGTGGAAACGTTTTGCTTGGGGCTTGGGATAGTAATTTTTATGGTCTCCTTCCGGAATAGAATTTCCAGGCGAAAGGTGTGCCTATTATAGAAACCCATGACATTTATCATCCTCGGAATGGAACGACGCTGAAGTTTCCCAGTATTACCTGAATAGAATATTGATTGGGCTTCTCGAAAATTGGGGAATTATCCAGTTCAGCTATGTATCCTCTTTGTATTGTTATTATTGTATCTACCACTAAGCAAGTTTCCTTTGTGGTAAGTGTTATTGACGCGATAAATGAAACATTCTATTCTTTTCTGCGTATGTAAGTTTTCACTTTCTCCTATCCTTGCCAAGTGAACTTTGTTGTCACAGCAACATGTTTCGATTCGTTTCTCTTCTAGCAACTAAGTTTTATCGTTGCTTTAAACAAGCCTTGAATTTGCTTCTATCCCGACAGTGAAGTTATATTGCCGCAGGAACGCAAGTTCCCTATTTGTTGTAATCCTGGCAAATAGGTTTTATTGTCGTAGGATCACAAAACTTTCATTTACTCCTATCCTGAGAACTAAGTTGTATTGCCGAAGGAACACAAATTCTCTATCTGTTGCTATTCTGGCAACTAAGTTTTATTCCTTCAAAAACACAAACATTCCATTTGTTGCTATCATGGCAACTAAGATGCATTACCGTACGAACAGGTCTTCCATTTGTTGCTATCTAGCCAACAAAGTTTTATTGCAGCAGGAACACAAGCCTTCAATTTGTTGCTATCGTTGCAAATACGTTTTGTTGCCATAAGAACACAAGCCTTTTATTTGTTGTTATCCTAGCAACTAAGATTTATTTCCGTACGAGAAAGCTTTCGATTTGTTGCTATCCAGCCAACAAAGTGTTATTGCCGTAGGAACACAAGTATTTCATTTACTCCACTCCTGGCAAATAAGATGCATTGCCAAAGGAACACAAATTATCTATCTATTACTATTCTGACAACTAAATTTTACTGCCGAAGGAACACAAACCTTCCATTTGTTGCTATCATGGCAACTAAGTTTTACCGTACGAACAAGTCTTCCATTTGTTGCTATCCAGCCAACAAAGTTTTATTGCCGCAGGAACACAAGCCTTCGATTTGTTGCTATCCTTGCAACTACGTTTTGTTGCCACAGGAACACAAGCCTTGAATTTGTTGCTATCCTGGCAACTAAGGCTTTTTGGCTTTCATTTGTTACTATTCTGACAGCTAAGTTCTATTGCCGTAGGAACATAAAGCCTCCATTTGCTACTTTCCTGGGTACAGAAATTGTGAACTGCTCAGTTAATCTCTAGCATTTACGCTCTATGTCAGAACATCAACGCGTCTTTCTACTCGCCAGGCCAATATCAAATGTCATGCAACCTTGAAGAGCTTTTAGGGACAACTGGAAAGTCTTGAACCTATTTTCGAGGTTTTCTCGACTTAGAAAAATGTATATGTTTCCATTCCGTGTTAAAAATTCTGCTCTTGATCGAGCTGTGCATTTTAATGACTTCACTCATCTGGCACATAAAAAAAAAATCGAAAAGTCTTGCTTCTATGACGTCAAGAACTTCCTCCAGAGTGGAGGATCCGAGGAGCAGTTTTTAGCAAATTTCTTCCCTCTGTCTACTCCCTTTGTTTTCGTTTCCAAGACATTACATTACCGAGCGTTCCTGCGCTAAAATCCTTAAAGATTTCTCCGGGATTCTTTAAAAAGGTCAGAATGAAAATTTCATTACTTCCCCGCCCGGAAAGATGGGATTTATGCTGTTGTCTTCTCAAAGATTCCCCCCATCTCTCCTTTCTCCCTTGACTGTCTTCCTCGCGTTAAAAGGTTTTTACCCTTCCACCAGACCTTTCAACCTTCCGTCACTGTCACCCTAAGGTAGAAGAGTAGCATGTGCTTTCTGTAAAGTTTTCCACCGAGATTTGCGGAATAAGGCAAAGAAGTTAGGCGTAGATTCGTGGATCTTCTCGACTGTAAAGAAGCACCACTTTGGAAGAGGCTACTGTAGAAGTTATACAACTGACCATCTTGTCAAATTAAGTAGCAATTAATGTCAAGTGTTCTTGGTTTACTGTACTGTAAAATATACTTAATCCTCTCTTCATACTACTCTAAGGAAGGTGCCGAAACAAAGTAGGAGGGAGAGAGAGAGAGAGAGATAGAGAGAGGCTCTTTTTCTCCCTCCCTCCTCTCTCTCTTTCTTCATTCTATATCCCAACAAAAAGTGTGGGTAAAAGGAGCCTAAACTTTCATCTATAATATGTATCTTAAAAAAAGTTGTTTTATTTAAAAGTACTAATTTACTGTTTTTTTTTGAACTGCACGTTTTGCATATTTTTATTGTAAGTTCATTCTATAAACTTTGATGCTGATTTATTTATTTAAGTTTGCAAAATTGAATAATTCCTCCGATAAGGATGATTTGCTACATGAAATTCATTTTATGTTGTATTTGGACTTCACATGTTCACATTATTTTTTTGTGGAAAATTGAAAACGTCCAGGGGAAAATGGAAATAGAAACGACAGAAGGACTAGAATAGAGCAAGCGATAGGAAAGGAAAACAGCGATAGAGGAATAAAGACAATATGGAAGACAAAATCAGTTAAGGGAGAACGGAAGAAGTCTGAAACGATATAAGAGAGGTACACATAGGCATAGAAATATAAGGAAGAAGTTATATATAGGGTGACAGAGGAATGGGAAAGGAAAAAATAGAATAGAGAGAAGGAGAAAGAGGAAAATGAGTGAGAGTGTCAAGAGAGAGAGAGAGAGACAGTGAATGAGTATGTATCAGTAAGAAAGTGTATGTACATTCCTCTTCACACAAAGTGGCACAATTTTCAACTGCTCGTCCCCTATAAAATGTGCCACTTTAAGTGAACAATAGTGTACATAATATGTAGTTTATCAGTTTAGACGTCTTTCTATCCTCCTCATTTTTTTCTGGTACCACTCCGAGTCAACATAAAACACACCCACACCCTTCATCTAGGATATTTTGTATCACTGGCCTCATTATATACCTTACTACAGTGTAAATCACCAACCCTGAGACAAACCGTCTCACCGATTCATTGTATCACTCCGCGTCAGCTGAACACGGAGACCTTCTCGGACGCATAGAACTCGCCATGTTGAAAGTGGCACTTCTTCCTTGCTGTTGACATGATTATTTTTTAAAAAATAACCAATGTTATAAAATATCATTATGTACCTAAATCTCTAAGCTCATTGAAAGTTACAATGCATATTCCTACAAAATGTTCACACTTATCTTGCCTTGCCATGTCACAAGTTATTTTACGAAGTGCACTATATTTGGCGGAACAAAAATCGTTATTAGGATGCTTGTCAAAGTTTCCAACCGCAAATAATTTACGAACTTCGTTTGTCTTGTTTTGATCGTCATCATCAGTATATTTATTGGACTTACAGCATTGCATGTGGCTGTTTATGCCCATTATATATTTTATTTACATAAGATATAATTTACATAAAATCTACAAACAAATTTCAAATACACTCCTATCTATATCAAAACCTTAGAAATATACATTACCATGTTATATCATTTTGTCTAAAAAAAATGCAAGTAAAATATATTCAATTCGCATGCAAGAAAGAAATCATTTATGGGAAATGATTACTGGTGTAAAGAGTTAACCATAAAGGTGAAGCAATAAGTACAAAATAAAGATCATTGGGTTTAAAGTGAGACGTCATTTGCAGCAGCGTATCCCATACTACAAATTGGCCGATGTTTTGCCTTACGTAATGAATCCTGTAACAACGCTGGATTTTCGTGTAGATTATTTTACTTCTATGAGTTTGCAATGCTTTCTGCATGTACGTTTTTTTTGTTTTCAGAAGGTCTCAGGGTTGGTGATTTGAATTTTAAGTAACTAACTCAATAAAGATGTTTGCCACACGGCAAACTTGTACGCTATGTTAGCAAGGGTGAGAGAATCCATGTTATTTACTTCAGTAATACCATTTTCTACATCTTAAATCGGAGATGATGTCCCTGAGCCCCTCTTGAACTTACTGCACACATTCTAAGCCCACACTCTATGGTGTTAAAAATCCAAGTTGTTTGCATTCGACAAATTTATAGTTAACGGAACAGGGGAGAACGTTTTACCCTAAATAGCAAATGGTTTATGTAGCTAAAACCACGAAACAAAGGTCAATAACACTTACCTTTATTTTAGTTTCTCCTGACGTCTTCCGAAACTCTAGAAAGGAAGAAAAATTTGTTAGAAAATAACAAGATACATATTGTTTGATGCAATGTATATAATCGTTGTAGCGTCGATGACAATGATGAGAGGAGAGTTAATTTTGCCGATGAATAACGGAGAGTGAGATTAGATTCGTACAAAGACTTCTCTCCGCAATGCAAACCAGAAATACAACAGGAAAAAAGAACTTTATACCTGAAAGGTTCACTTTAATTTTTTTAATTTCTCAGGTATTACCTCCAATTAGAGGTAGGTGAACTCGCAGTACACTTTTCTACATACATTGCCATTTCGTAAGAACTTCTTGTTCCATTTCGTTCTTCTACCTCATCAGATTCTTCACTAAATGCATCATTGGCAGGCAGGAGAGGCTTCTAAAAATAGCACCGCAAATATTTGTGTTCGTGCGCTATTGTCCGTCAATTGCGTTTCTATTCAAGGGACTTCAGTATAGACATTTTGTGGTATTCCTAGGAATTTTCTGATAAAATAAGCCGTGGTGCAACAGCCAGGGCCAGGGCCTACCTACCGACTGCCGACCTCACTTCCACCTGCAGAGGTGGGAGGTCATCCAAGCAGTCACGGGGTGACGCGTGGTCAGCACGACGAATCCTCAGTCGTTGTTGTAGGTTTCCATGACAGGGTTGTGGTATTCGTTCCGTAGCTCCCCAATTTCCTCACGATGGTGGCTAGACGCCAGAAGTGAAACTGTTGCGTTCTGTTGCCGCGCTTCCGGCGTCTCGGTGCTGTTCAATCTTTAGACTGCACGCCCACGGTGCGGGGCAGGAAATTTCTGATGCTCTTCTACAGAATCAGAATTGTCTCACTGCATTTCTACAGAATCAGAATTGTCTCACTGCACTTCAACAATAAGCAGGATTCATTCTCTTCGCTATATCTAAAACTGTATATCTAAAACTGTATATCTAAAACTGTCTCCAGGACCGTACTTCTAACATAAGGTCCCAGGTCTGTACCATAAGTCCGCGTGCGACATGAAATTATATTATTCATGTGCAGTCGTGACTGTACGGTTGGCAACGCTGCTTCGGAATTAAACGCGACAAATAAGCTCAATACACAGCTTCAATACATTGCAGGGGACAACCTAGTAGAAATATTTAAGTAAGTAAATAACACGTGATAGCTGTGATAACGCTTGACAACAGCATAGATTGAAATGAAGGATAAGAAAAATGTTCGTGTACTTTACACGTAAACAGTCCAAAAAAATGAGTTGAATATTTGTTTATTCATATTTCTTAGTGTAAAAAAATCTTGCAATTTAGCGCATTTAATCGACAAGAGACATCTATCGGAATTGCATGAAAGTTGAAAACAAAGCATTTATATTTACATTTCTGTATTTGTATCAAAGTAAGAGGGAAGGCGAAAATATTATTGATGCTACAAACCATGGACGTTTCGTCAAATATTGATACATTGCGATACAAACTGAAAAATCGAGAAAACAAGTCGATTTCACCAAACAGCGATCTCACTTGAACACAGAACGAGTAAATAACTGTGAATACAAGAGATTAACGTATTTATGTATTTAATCTACAATAATATAAGCTGAGGTGTAAAGGAATGACACAGTTAATAGTCAATATGCACATGTTACTCACTCCCTGATGTGTTTCCCTGCGATTTAAGGATTCCCCTGATAATCTACGTAAACAAACGACCAAGCAATTGAATGCAGCAATCATGGAAATGACGATAAAATCCTGGGATAGCATCGATACCAGACGAGACTTGGTACCCTGGATCATGTCTCGAGTTGTCAATGCCTGATTCGTTCTCGGTCTCGTCTCACTGTGGCCGAGTGGTTATCACATCGCGCTGCGATGCCAAGGGTGCCGGGTTCGAATTCCGCTCGGGCTTGGTTGTCTGTGAATGTCCATTCATTAATTTCATCATTTCATCACTCATCCCCATCCTCGCAAATTAGCCAAGAGGCACAAAACGCGAAGTAAAATAAACTAAATCAATCAATCAATCTTAATCGTCTCTCTATTGTATCCAGTCTAGAAATATGTGGTAAAAGCAGCTTGTTACCGCACAATATTTCACAGCATTTTGAGGTTATTAAACTAAAAAATGTATGTTTTTTTCTTAATCGTCATCTTTCCTTGTCTTGTTTTCATTTCTATACTACCTCTTCATTAATATTCTCTTGTTTTCTCACTTTCTCTTCATACAGGCATAGATCTGTGATCTTTATCCCTCCTCCTCTTCTGTGTGATCGTTTCTTCTTCATCCTCCCTTTACATTTTGAATTTCCTTCACGTCCTATTTTCTCCCTCAATTACTTATTTCTAGCTCACTATCCACTTCCATCCATCCCCAATCCTCTCTCTATATTTCTTTCATTATCTCTGTTACTTCTTCCCCTTTTACTTCTCTCTACTTGTTTCTTCCTTTCTCTATCTGTCTCTCTCTTTCCCTACTTTCTTTCTTCCACATCTCTATGCGTTCCTCCCTACCTCTTATCTTTCCATTCTTATTTATCTTGATATATATATATATATATATATATATATATATATATCATTCCCTCTCTCCAGTCATCCTTTTTCTCTCTATCCGTTCTCGCTCAATCTCTCTCGCTTTCTGCTTTGTTTATGTCACTATCTTCGATCTCTCTTCCACCCTGGACTACTTTTTGCACACTAACGAGACTTTCGCGTCAGGACCCATGGATAGTATATTCCTCTATGAGACTTGTGTTGTGTGCCGTCCGTATGTGATTGTGATTGTCCCATTTTCTACTTAATTTCATCTAATCACCTGTCATCCTCATCTTTGCAATTAGCCAAAACCAGGGTTTCGGAGCGTACTAAAGGAGCGCTCCGGAGCGACTTCGAAGCGTCAGTTCTACTCCGCTCCGGAGCGAGGAGCGGAGTGGTTCCACTTCCTGAGAGACACGCTCCGCTCCGGAGCGGAGTGCTTTGACTTTTTCAGTCGTACGCTCCGATCCGGAGCGAAGCGTGATACAACAGTACTCCGCTTCGGAGCGGAGTGGTTCAGTTTTTTTAGACGCAGGCTCCGATCCGGAGCGGAGCGTGAGACAACAGCACTCCGCTCCGGAGCGTGGTGCTTTTGACAGCATGCTCCGATCCGGTTAGGAGTTTGTTTTACAATAATGCTGTAATGCAACTATGAATAATGGGAATATGCACATTAAAGACAGAGTGGATCATGGTTCCTTATGGCCCTAGTCGAACGGGTGGAGGGGGAGGTGCGCGGGGACTTTGGCCGAAGCTTTTTTGTTTGTGGTCGCTCTACAGCACAGCACCCTATGTCTTCAGGGATCTGTGGGGTGGTTCAAATCCCGGCATGGGCTTGTACAGGGTCAACGAAGTTAGTAATAAGTTTGTTTTATACACTTGTATGTTGAACTGTATCTTCTGCAAATATGCTGTATAAAGAAAGAAACTGCCGGAGTACTAAATGAGGCGACTGTACAATCTTTGTGTGTATCGTTCATCAATTTAATCATAACATCGATCATCCCCATCTTCGCGATTTGCCAAAAGCGACAAAAAAAGAAGTAAAATGAACTAAATCAATCAATCAATCATGGACATTAAACATTGGTAAAACAATACAAGAATGTTGTTTTGGCTCAATATATATATATAGAGAGAGAGAGAGAGAGAGAGAGAGAGAAGAGAGAGATAGAGAGAGAGTTATAGTACGTAAATTGTTCATTTGAGGTAAGTTGAAATATGAATTAAGTTACGTAAATAGCATTTCTGTATTGAGATCTCCTATTTTGTATTGTGACACTTAGATATAAGAGTTTGAATGTTATGTGTTGAATGGGTTACGAATAATTTCAAGCAATCAGTTTTTCTGCTTTGCGGATTTGTCCGACCCACCTCCCCCATACAACAGACAGCTTCGGTTTGTGCCGTATTCCGTGTTCCTTGCAGGTGACTCAGTGCAATCGGCTAGCGCATTGGTCTTGTGCCCTTTTCAAGAGGTACATAGCTTGTTTGTGTGTGCTTTCGGGGTTGAGAACTTTGTTCGCTGCGCTGTACGTTGCGTTCGACTTATCCGTACATGGTAGAGACATCGCCTTTGCCAGACAGATCCAGTGTTGCCAGTTGTATTAGAATCATGATACACCAATTCTGGCTAGATTGTTCTCTTTTAAAAGTATTACTTGCTCGTGTTGTTCTTCTCTTTACTGTCATAAAAAGACGCCTTTAAAAGCTGTGTTCTCTTGTATCATTACATGCATATTATGTGTGCTTTTCAACGGTGGTGTATGGACATTTAATGAAATTTTAACGCCGCTGATACATGGACGTCTTCAGGATTTTTTCCAGGAAGGGACAAGCAAGGTATTTTTCCAAGGGAGGGGGTCGGAGCAGAATGAGGCAGAATTTCCCCAAAATAGTATTACTCCCTTTAAAAAAAATCTACAGTTTGAAGTTATCATGTTGATGCAAAGCCCTTGCAATAATTAACACATGCCCGACCCTGTGGCCGAGTGGTTAGCACATCGCGCTGCGACGCCAAGGGTCCCGGGTTCGAATCCCGGTCGGGCTTGGTTGTTTGTGAATGTCCATTCATCAATTTCATCATTTCATCACTCATCCCCATCTTCGCAAATTAGCCAAGAGGCACAAAACGCGAAGTAAAATAAACTAAATCAAATCAAATCAAATCAATAATTAACACATATTACTGTGACTGAAATGAAATTATATGCGTGATATATGTACTTCTTGATTGACTTTCATTTCCGGGTGGTGTGGCCCCCTCCCTTCGGGACGTCCATGCAAATGGAGAAATTATTCCAACCAGTCTCAGTTAATGGAATTATAAGGTGACTAGATTTGTTAAATCAATATACAAGAACAACAAAGAAAAATCCGTAATTGTTAATTCTATGCATCATAAGCCACGAGAATCGTGGAAGATCTATACTGTAATAATGAATTGAAGGAAACCATGCCGAGTTTTTATTTATATAGACTACCTGTTCAAGTAGGAATGGAAAGGTGTACAAAAAGAATTACAAAAATGTATGTAAAAGAAAACCAAGTATTTCGATAAACTTATTTCTATAATTGTAATCAACAATGACCAATTGTCCTTTCAACTGAGTATAAGTTTCAATTTGTCTTTTCCGGACTATTACCTTTGCCTTGCCTTTAATCGTATATTTCTCATGATCCGTAATTTTAAACAAATCCTAGATATGTCGCTAAAAAAAATAATAGGACACCGAAACTATGGAAAAGAAATATACTGTGATAGAGAAACAAACACAAAGGAAACACCAATGACATTAACGCGGGTCAAACCAACACCATTTGTCGTCGAGAGCTGAACTCACATCCACGAACTCGCAGAAATATTCCCATGGAATTCGTTATTCGTCTGATATTGAATACCCAATGATGTGTTATGTAATAGACACTTATGAAGTGAATACATTATTAGGACTTTGCCAGATTTCAGAAAACAAACACACACATACGTAAAAGATATGAATAAGAGGTTGTTCATTTGGAAATTAATTTCCAAGTTGTATTTTTATGCTCTTGTGAATAGATGTAAAGGAAAGTGAAGTCTCTTATTGTTAAAGAGAATTACAAATATATATTTGCTTAAGGATTAATTTATCACAATATACATTGCAATTATACATTCAACATACGTTGAAAGAATGCCTTTTATTATGGACTTTTGTTGGATTTAAGACTCTACGCTATCGAGAATAGACCTACAGTTTAAATCCTACATAAAGTGGGATTCGAGCCACTATGTCCCTCCACCGAGTATCGATCCCAGTGCCCCTTCATTACAAGGCGACGTTGTTACCACTCTGTTATCGGAGTACAGCGTGCAACTTTTTTTGTTTCTTTTTTCAGTACACATTTATCAATTCTCTCATTATCATCGTCGCGATTAGCCAAAAATTCAAAGCTAAGTAACAAAAATCAAATCAAATTCCATCAGTGAGGAAGGCACGTATTGCTCGCAGCCCTGTTTTCCAAAATGAAACCATAAAATTCAGGACATGCCCCTATCAAAGTAGATAATATTACATTTTGTGTTTATCACGGTTATTGAGGTTTATACATCTTGTTTCGACTTATCTGTTGACTACACATTGTTCATTACTGAAAACTTGCTTTCAGTTTGCTGTGTACAACGTACTTAATACAAAAAAATATTAATTTTATACGTATACGTTTTCTGGCTTTCTAGACTCAGAAAGTTAAATATAGCAACATTCCATTCGCCGTTCTTCCAAAATGTTTGCAATTTTCTTATAACCACCATGCCTATTTCCATATTACTGCTTACAAACTTGAAATGTTAGATATGGCAACCAGACATTTTGTAATTTTTGCAGTAGTATACGTATGTAACCATTAAATACCTATTTCAACTTCCTTCCTTTAAAATTGGGAAAAAGAATCGATATGACAACCTTTATTTCATACTATTTAAATTCCCCTGTTCGGCTGTATACAAACAGCATTCCGATTTTGGACTTCATACCTTCATAAAATTAAACCAAATGCGGCAACTTACATTTTTGGTTAAGCCGGTTTTCAACTTTCTAGTGTCAGGGTTTTTAAAAAGTCAGATATGAAAACTCTGTATTTCAAATTAAAACGTTTCCTGATTGGCCGTGTTTACGGTAACATTAATAAGCATGATTCCTATTTTCAACTTGATACATTCAAAAATCGAAAAGTTAAAATTAGCAACCTGAATTTCCAATTACTTTAAAATTTTCCCCTTCGCTACATTCAAAGTAACATACATAACCAGCGTAAAAGAAAGTTAGATATAGCAATCGTGCACCAGCTAGTGTTTTGCATGAACACCTGTCTGCCTTTTATCTTCCTCCGTACAAGTTGCTTTGCCTTTCCTCTGCTCCTGGCCTTTAGAAGGTCGAATGGATTCTCTGCAGTAGTTCCACGAGCGTTACTCGAACCCATATTCCGGAATAACTCACTTCTCCCGCGCCGTGGACTGTAACGTCGAGCCGATATGCCGAAGTGCTTATCCCGAACCAGAAGTTGAACCGAAATGAGTTTCAGTCGCGATCCCTGGTGGCAGGAAATGAGAGTGGTTCCATTCTCTCAACTTATAAAACCACATGTGGCACACCTGCTATTGAAATATATTGTCTCCAGAAGTAGTAGTAGAGTAGTAAAAGTGATAATGAAAATGTAATAATAATAATAACAATATCGCTCTCTTCACGAAAACAGTCCAGTGAAGATCGAAGCTTCCCCTTGCCTCCTCCACACGCCTGGCCATTCAGGTTCGCCACACTTCTACGCTTCACAGAGTTGACACATTGAGCGTTGTACGTATGCGGTTCATTGTGCCTTCCCTGGTGTATTGTGTAAGGATTATTTTTTGCGTATTGGTAACACTGTAGGTGAGTGAGGTAATCTTGTCTGGCCTGTTTCCGTGGCGTTAGCTTTAGTAATAATCAGTTTTATAACAACAATAACGGGCGATTTTCAAATGCCGTACAAATTCCACAAACAAAACTAATATACTCGGAACCTTTCGTTAGTTTTCTGTATACACTTGTATTATCCAACCTCGGAGCGCTCCGGAGTCGCTCCGGAGCGGAGTGGGTAAGTTTTTTGAATATCGCTCCGGAGCGGAGCGTCACAAGGTATCACTCCGCTCCGGAGCGGAGTGAACCGTTCCTTAAAATTTCGCTCCTCGCTCCGGAGCGGAGCGAGAAAATTTCAAACTTCCTCTGCTCCGGAGCGGAGTGAACCATTTTCTAAAATTTCGCTCTTCGCTCCGGAGCGGAGCGAGTCATTTTCCGATTCCCGCTGCTCCGCTCCGGAGCGGAGCGAACCATTTCTTAGAATCTCGCTCCTCGCTCCGGAGCGTGGGCAACAGCCGGAGCGTTGATTCGCTCCTCTCCGAAACCCTGGCCAAAACTAGCAGAAACACGAAGGAAATGAATTCAATCAATCAATCGTCTCGGACTCTTTTCCATATGTTCTCTCTCTCTACGTGTGCGCGCGGATAGGAGTGTACAATTATTTATTCCTTTATCTCTGTTTCTCAATTTTCTCTTTCTCGTTCTCCATATACTTAAATTTCTCTTTCTGTTTTCGCTTTTCTACATTTTCCTCTCTCTTTTTCCCTTTCCATTCTGTTGGTTTATGTTTTTGTCCATTCGTTCTCTTGCATCAATCTTCCCCTTTTTTACTTTCACTTTTTCTACTTTCTTTATTCTTACAACATTATTTTACCAACCTATTCCTCTTACAACCTGCCTCTGTCACATTTTCTTTGTACACATCCCGCACATACACACTCAAAGGCAGTTCAAGCGAGTAAAATAATCTCTTGCTCTCACACAGAATCATAATTTACATCTCCTTGGGACAGATGCACGCTGCAACCTCCATTCATCCACATCGATTGCTCCTTGGGACGTACAGATGCAAGCTCCAGATTGTAGCCTGGTTGACACCGGGCAATACATCTTGGTTCTCTGATTAAATCGGGCGCCGCGAGCGCCGGCTATTTAGATTAGTCTTCGAGTGGGAGTTAGCCCGTTTAGGCCCCCCAATTAATTACGGGCGGGCCTCCAAAGTGGTAAGAAGGCACAATGCGAGGTCCAAATCCCGCTCCATCCATTATGCGGCATTAGGCGCGAAATAGCGACGCCGACTTTTAAACGGAGTTTCGGAGTGTTCCGACGAGAAGGAATGCCAAGAAGTGGGACGGAGATGGAGATGAAGGGATCAAAGAAGAGAGTGGTCAGTTTTCATCCTGAAGATGAGAATGTGGAGAAATTGATTGCGCTGAATAGTTTTTCTCTGTAATTCATTTTCGCGGCTATCTTTTAATGGGTTCTCATTTTGTTCTTCTGTTGCTTGTATGAACTGAAGTTTCATAACTCCACTTTATGCACAGATGGGCTAATCGAGACTGGACCTACAGTTTAAAGTGGAATCCGAAGCACTGTGAAATGCGCCTCCACCGGGTATCTAACCCGTGACCCCTTGATTACAAGGCGATGAAGGTACCGCAACGCCATCGGGAAGGCCTTTTAAACTGCAGCCAGTCCTGATTAGCCTATCTCTGCATAAAGTAGGTACAAAATAAACTTTTTGACGAGAGATACACGTTACTTATTCTTTCTTCAAACTTGGATTTTGTAGAGGTTGACAAAGGACCTGGTTTTGGAATTGATGGGGGAGGGGGGGAATGTTCCCATTTGCACTCCGATAACGTACTCATCCCCTTGCCTCCTCCTTGCGTCTACCTCACGCTTCCTACAAATGCCTTTTTTCCGTAGTAGAGTTGATAAGCAGAGCGACGCATTGGATATCCATTCTTTTAGGTGAGGAAGGGTTGCCACTGCATGCGATTTTACCAGGTTTCCAGGAAGAAAAAAGCAATCGTTGAGAGAACATTTTCTTTCCATTATTCCTATCAAACCTCGCCCTCAATCTCTAATTAAACGTCAATAATGTTATGACGAGTTGTCATAAGGCATTTTGGTTGTTTGAGTTTCGTGCGTGCATGCTGGAATAAAATAACTCTCAACTCACGTCCAAAGACGATGCACTCTTATAGTGTGGAGAATTCACGACAGGTGGAATGTTAATGCAGTAATAAAACTTGGTTGCTTCCGTGGTTACGCGAAGAGTTGCTAGATGGCTCTGGTTGGTGTGCATATTTAAATCGTAAATGCTCGATTTACGCCTCAACTAATTGTCGGCTGCCTAACAAAGTAAGTTCCATTGTTGATTAAGCCCCATGCCACTTAACTTGGTTTTGAAATTATCATACTTGTCATTCCTTTGTTTGAAATCCGATTTGCTTGCGGTTTGCTTATGCACAGGGACATTTTGAAGTGCCGGCTGCTGCACGCATGGGCAATTTGCAGTTATGGTGGAAAATTATAAAATTTTACAGCGTTTTCATCGAAGTATAGCAAAAAGTAACAAGTATATTTGAATATGCATTATAAAAGCATTCTTAACTCGTACACATGCATGTTAACGTTTGGTTTCTCAAACATGTAAATTGGTGATTTGTCAAAGACAATCGTGCTGTGCACAAAAGGATGGGGGGAACGAGTAGTGGAAGAAGAGGAAGAAAGAAAAAAGAGCGTGGGTAAGGTGGTCAATGGTTGCCGGATGGGAAGAAGGAGTGCAGACGCTAATTTTTTGCACGTTTGCCGGAACTTTTGCATCGCCCGAAGAATAAATGATTATTCAGTCTGACGGGCATTTGAAATGTTACATATCGGCTACAAAGAATCGAGGAAGCAGGTCTTCGCCACAGAATTCTGAAGAGAAAAAGGTGAACCTGGGATTCTGGTTGCCAAGATAAGTAACTGGCCAGGAAGGTAAGGTGCACATTGCTTAAGTTCGATGCCGAAATGCACCCTGAAGAAACGCAGTAAGTTGATATTTCATTTCCAC
>NW_028143807.1:0-34000 GCF_977018435.1 Lepisma saccharinum
CTGGCATGTAATAGGGAATTTGTCCTCTAGGCCAAGACGACACTGTCCCATCAAACACATGCAGAACTCACAGGCCGCTGACCTTCCACCAATAAACCATGCTTTATGATGTTTTCAACCCCTCTGCTGCTTTGTTTATGACTGGCTGGGGTAGACTGACTGGCCGGAGATGACAAAGGGCATTTTGTGAGTGGAAATCGCGTTGAAGGAAGTTTAAGGAAATTAGGTTTCTTACTGTGTCTATTTTCTTAAGTGTATTGAGTGCGTGAATTACGTATATATGTTTTGAATGATCTGTGCTGCATCGTGTAGTGAACGAAAATGAATGACATAATTAACGAACTGTTTCCGAAACAATTTACTCTGCTTTTGCATGAGGATAAACTTCAAATCATGAAGATATGCAGGCCTCGGGCATCGCAAAGAAGATAAGAATGGATCTGATTTGTTATTTTGAGTTGCTCTTCTGCCACTTTAGGTAATCGCGACGATGAGAATGAGTGACGATACGTTGAAATTCATGAAGGGTCATTCACAAAGAATACCCATGTCCATGCCTGGATTTGAACCCGGGTCCCCTGGCGTCATAGTGCGCTCTGCTAATAACCATTTTACCACATAGGTTGCTAAGAGAAGAATGGAGTTCCTGTCCAAATTAAATATTCAAGGTAAGAAGTTTATTATACACGTATATTTTATTCTCACACGTAGGCCTACATGAATATTTCACAATATATTTTATAAATAACCATGAAATATTTGAAATGTTTTCCTTATTGTTTTTATATTAATGAAACAGTGTTATTTTTATAATTCTTAGTAAATTGTAATGTATGTATTTTAATCGCAATGTCACATCACCTTAAAATCCAAGAAATTGAACGAAAAAGAGCCTCCCATTTGAACATTATGATATAAGGAGATAGCCCAGGTTTTAAACCCAGCATACGCCACTGATTATTAAATAATTTTAGTATGGTATACTTGAGAGTTTAATAAAAAAAAAAGTCTCTACTTACCAGATAATAATTAGCATATCAAACTGAAATACAGTTTGTTCACCAAGCAAATTTAAAATGTAACTTCTCTATGAACAAGGTAAAAGGTAAAGTGCTTCCCTGTGCATAGCACCACGCCATGAATGCGTATAGGGCGGGGGGTAACACCCCACACTTTCTTGATCCGGTCATGAGTGGGGGTGATATGATCAGCATCATGCCCCTGACTGCCTTTACCACCCAGGGTTTCCCCCAAGTACCCATGTTATTCGATGCTGGGTGTGCACCGGGGCTGCTTCCAATGTTAGAAAAGTTCCCGGATTTGAACCGGTCGGGGATTGAACCCAGGACCTTTAGCATGGTAGTCAGTTGCGTCACCGACTTTTTTTTTTTTTTTTTTTTTGAAATTTTCTTTATTGAAATAAGCTATTACTTACACAGATTTTACATTTGGACGTGAATTTCAAATAATCACATGTAGTAAAATTTGCATACAAGGGTTTACAGGTTATCTGATCATTGTGATAATATTGTTAGAATTTGAATGACATTTCATAGAATTTGAATGACAGTTTTTGTACATGAGGTTGGTTTCCAAGCACATAATAGGCATAATGTCCTATGAGAAATTGCACTGCACGTGTTCTTGTGAGATGAAAATACTGAAACTCTGGAGTTAATATATGGTTCACCGTGAAGTTGTTCGGAGAGCGGGGGCATATGATTCCAAGTAACTTCTTAAGGTGTTTCCAATGTTCCACAACTGTCACACATGTCGTCAGTCGATGCACTAAGGTGTCGTCCTGTGTACATTTGGTACAATGGGAGTTGTCTGCCATAAGGTATCTCTGCAATCGTACTCTAGTGACGATAGCATCGTGTACAGTTAAGTACCATAATGAGTACACTCGGTTGGGGAGGTGGGTCACCACTATGTTTCTCCACACGATACTCCAGCACATATTGGGGAATAATGGGACAATATGCAGAATATGTTTCATCCGGGTTTGCAGCATTTTTGATAGGGATTTGACTGTTACATCAGAAGGATCCACATTTGGAAGGAGCATCAACATGTAACTAATTTCCACTATGGTTGTTCGTAAATAGAGAAATTTAGTGGGTATAACACCTGGGTAGATTGGGGCACATAGTTCCATTTCATCCAGCATGGAGCATAGCACACGAGCTGTAATGCTATCCTGATGCTGGACTATTATGGTGATATGGTGGTGCAAAAATAAGGCTTGCGCTTGTCGGTCGATACTCAGCAGGTTTAGTCCTCCAAGGCGAGTTGGTAGGCATAGTGTATTATGAGCTACATGGAACAGGTGACCATGCCAGAGAAAGCGTGTGATCATTCTCCGGATTCTCGCAGCCGTTTGGGTAGGCACGGGTAGTATTTGCGCAACATACCATAGTTTCAAGACTGCATAAATGTTGACATATTTGATTCTAGCTCTTACTGACAGTTGGCGGAGCCGGTTGAAGTGTAATACTGCTTGTATTTTGTGTATTTTGGACACTATGGTTTGAAATGTGTGGTTGGAAGTCTCAGCCAGGTTTCTCGAGAAGTAGATCTCAAGTACTTTCAATACGTCCGTCACATTCATTGGGACAGATTCTGTCCAGTTCCATGCCATTGTCCCCAAGGGTACTATTTTTTATTTTTTCAGGTTGAGTCAGAAGCCTGTATTTACTCGTAATTGTTCCAAGATTTCCATTAGGTTAACATAATCCTGGTGATCACGCACCACCACTGTGACATCGTCATCTTATGCAAAAACTCGGTAGGTCATGCCATATGTTTGTATTCCTTGTAGTCGTTGATTTATTTGGTGTAGAAAGGGGCTAAGAGCTGTACAGAAGGCGAGGAGTGAAAAGGGGCAACCTTGCCTAACACAGCATTGAAGAACAAACGGCGAGGATAATGTTCCATTTACACACAAATGTACCCGAGCTTGGGTGTATAGGCTCTTTATCGCTTCTACGAAGGATTCTCCGCATCCAACCTGAGTTAAAAGCCGAAATAGATAATGATGGTGCAATAAGTCAAATGCTCCTTTGAAGTCCAGGGCCACTAGAGCTGCTTCCGTGTCAGGGGCTTCATTCATTACAGTAACGATGTCTCGTATGCTAATGAGAACGGTAGTTATATTACCATTAGTTCCATGCACAAATTGATGGGGGCCTAGTAGGGTAGCCGCATAGTGTTGTAGTCGGTGCATTAATACTTGTGCCAATATTTTATAATCGGCACATAACAAAGTGATGGGGCTATAATGCTCAGGTGTTAAGGGATGTATCACTTTCGGGATTAAGACCATGACACCTGTCGAGCTTGTACAACCTAACTTCTTCTGCGCAAAACAGGCATTGAGCCACTGCATAAGCAAGTCTGTCATGATGGGTCAAAATGTTTGAAATAATTCAATCGGTAGTCCGTCTATGCCCGGGGTTTTTCCTTTTTGAACTTGTTGGATAGCCGCTTCCACTTCTTTGTTAGTGAACGGTTGGTTAAAGATGGCTTCATCTTCCCCTGATAGCGTGGGGATATCAGGGTATGACACATGTTCTTCTTCCGCCTGGGATGTCTTAAATTGTGCTGCAAAGTGTTCATATAGGCATGCACGAATGTCTGAGGGTTGTGTGAGGCATTCGTCCCGTTGTTTCAATCTCGTTATGAGTTTCCTTTTTCCCATTTCGCTGTTCTGCGCTTACATGGGCAATACTGGCTTGTTCTTGGGGGTCAATTGTTGGGAGACAACTTCTCACCACAAAACCTGCCATTCACTCGTGGTGCATCCTCAGTAGGACCGATTGTATGCGTTTCAGTTCCTGAAGGACTGGGTTATGAGTTATGTCGTCAACTCGTGGAGTACGCGATAATAGAAATTGTATTTCTTATAGAAATCCGTGTGCATCATACGTGTGTATGCTATACAAAAATGCTTGATTGACAGCTTCAGGAACATGTCCCACCATGTAATGATGTCAGTTTGGCGCCTGCTCATATTTTCCCATTCCTTCCACTTTTGTTTGAAGGATGTTCGAAATTGTTCATCTTGAAGAATCCGACTATTAAGTTTGCAGTATCCCCGTCCCCGAACAGCAGTTTTGGCGTCGATTGCCATGTCTAGTTGCACACTGAGGTGGTCGGCGAAGCAAGTGGGACAAATCTTTATAGATGACACTTTGGGTAATAAGTTCGCACTTACATAGAAACGATCTAATCGGCTGGCTGAATTTGGACGTATGAAGGTGAATCCTTCCAGTTGTGGGTGCTTGGTTTCCCAAACATCTTTTAGGTGAAGGGCCGCGACCAGAGTAGAGAGACTAAGGGATGAGTTAAACCCTGCATATTGATCTTGTCATCGAAACACACAGTTAAAATCCCCAGCAAGGACAATATGTTGGTGGTTGTCCCCTAAAGCTGTCGCCACTTCTGTTGCATAGAAAGTGTTTCGTGTCTCACGGGCCACTGATCCTGAAGGCGCATAGATATTACAAAACCAGATTTTAAGTATTTCGATACATGTAATTCGCCCAGATGGATGCAGGAAAGTTTTGTTAACAGGTACACCTTGTCGTACCAAAATGGCAGTACCTGTGGCGTTGTATGTAAAATTATTATATGTAGTGTAGTCGTAGCCACATGTAAAATCGTCTGTACGACCTCTTGAAGGTAAAGAAGATCGAGAGCACTTTGCTTTATATAATCAGTTAAGGCATGGTGTTTGACTGCAGAGGATAGTTTGTTCAGATTTAGTGTGGCAAAATGATACGGGAGCCATCATATAGCACACTAATGATATAAACAACCAAAACATTGCATGTACTTACAGGTTTTCTAAAGAATCGGTATTTAGAGTGTTCATCATCGTGGGATTTCCAAAGGGTTGGGCACACTTGGGGTCAGACTTCACTGGTGATGGTGAACGCTGTTCGTTCGTTTTCTTCGCCGGGTGGGTGTGATTCTGGTCTGTGCTGCGTGGCTTCTTCCTCTTCTTCTTTCCCAGTGTGGGTGAAGATGGGGTCGGCAATGATGGGGGTTCTATAGTCAGGTCCATGTTTGTCGTCTGCGAAGAAACTGCATCTACTGGTGGTGAGTTCTCGATGGTTTCCACAGGAGTCATCTGCGTAGTATGGATACTTAGCAGCATGATTGTAGTCTCGTCATTGGGAGATACTGGAACCTGCATGGGATCGACAGAATTTCTATCACTAGGCAGAGTGCTGTTTTCTTCGGTTGGCGTTGAAGGGACATCCTGTATTGTATTGGAACTGGCGTTTACAGTTGATTCAGTTTGCATCTTGGTTATTA
This sequence comes from Lepisma saccharinum, assembly GCF_977018435.1. NCBI lineage: Eukaryota > Metazoa > Arthropoda > Insecta > Zygentoma > Lepismatidae > Lepisma > Lepisma saccharinum. The sequence continues at coordinate 5,323 of NW_028143807.1, forward strand.
TAACTGGAAGTACTGTATGAGCATTGTGTATCACTTCTTCAGCGCTGCTGAGGTTGAATGGGGCAGGTCGAACTATCCCTGCGTACGAGTTATCACTTGTGCGTGCTGTTGGTCTCTGGCGACTAGGGCATTGGTTAAAGAAATGATCGACCGATCACAGTAGGAACACGTACGCTCTTGACCATTGTACATGAACCAATAACGGCCGCCACTGATCGTAACATATGAAGGTATCGCACGGGACAAGTTCATCTTTACCAATTTTCTTCCGGTTCTCACTGGGTATATGTGGTCTTTTGAGTACGTTTCGTCATCAAGGAAGATCACTTGTCTGTAGTTAGTCCGTACAGAATATATTGCTTCATCTGACATTTCACTCATCACGAAGTGCAGCCGCACTATCATATGATTTTCATCTGCCCACGTCATTATCACTTCATGTTTGCCATCATCGTCATTATACATATACACTCCTTTCGACTCGCATAATAACTGTTCACATTTTTCTATAATAGTCTACTTCTATACTTACAACCTGTTCTGGTTTCAGTTTCAATTTCGTACTTATCCAGCAATGTAGTTCATTTGACGTGGGCTTATTTCTGACTTCTCTAAAGTTCAATTTTGACGCGTTCACTCGCTTAATGTCCATTTTCAAGACTTCAGTTTTGTTCGACTGGACAATTACATAATACACGCGCGCTGTCTCAACTACACGCTACGGGAGAGAGCACCCATCCAACTTCCTCCTTCCGCAGTTCGTGTGAGACTGACTGAGCCACCGTGGCCTGATAATCTTCTCTATGTGCAGAAAACTTTCTGTTACACAAATAACAATTAAAATGGTGTAACCATTTGGAATTGAGAAGAAAGGTTTGAAAGTAAGCTAAATCCACTGTTAAAAGGAAAAAAGAAACAAAAATATTCTGTAGAATCCTTACCTGGTGATAAGCCAATGTATGATAATCAACTAGTTGTTGTGAGCACAGATTTTTTGTTCAATATGGATACCAAAACCATGAGTTCTAGGTGTAAGAATGTCACTTGCAACGTCCTGCTTGTGAAAGGTGCCTAACTATACCTGCACGAGTACATCAGCGGGATGCAAGTCTACTAGCTTGGCAACGACCAATCAGTAGTACCAAACGCACTGCAAAGTTTTATCCATTATGCTAACCTTTTCTCCAGAGATGGTATGAGACACTATTTCACTCAGGGTTCGGGAAAAAGTACACTGTCTAAAGTTAGAAAAAGTTTAATGAGAATAGCTGGATACACTGTTAACGTTGTAAGTTTAGCACACACCCTCGTAGGATATTACACTCACTGGCCTATGTACTGCCACACTAAGGGAGGAGAATGGCTTCTGCAACTGCTGTAAACTGAGAACAGGAACACTGCTGCTGCTGCCCTCTGTCGTCAAAAAACGTAGCTCCAACTCTCGTTAGGAATGTGCTGTTCTTTTGCCGACTTCCGTAGCTGCAGGCTTTTTACAGGGAACTGTTGAGTTTTAGGGAACAAAGGGGCATATATTAAGGTCACCCTCACAATAACCGTAGTATTTTATCTGACCTGTAATTTTACCTTCTGGGTGGTTGCCTAGAAACCCAACGCCACTCTACCCTGGCGGGGTGCTACAGGTTGATAGGGGAGGAAACCTCTCGCAGCAAGTGGAGCGGATCCTCTCACTCGAAAGTGGAGTGGGGTATCTCTCACTTGAAAGTGGAGTGGTTTCTCTTGCCAAAGGCAGAGTTCAACCTCTCTTGTTGGAAAGCAGAGTGTGGGTTCTCTCTCCGCAGGTGGAGGGCAACTTCTCTAGGGTGCCTGGCCTCTCGCAAGAGTGGAGTGCACCTTCCTTCCTTCCTTCCTTCCTTCCTTAGGATGCTTGGCCTCTCGCAAGAGTGGAGTGCTCCTTTCTTCCAGGTCAGTTGGTATGAGAGATCTTATCGTGAGCCATCCTGAAAGCCAACTGAAGAAAATCTGCTCCGCAACTGGTTATATAGCCTCGGTTCAAGTAGCGCCTCTAGCGCCGTTCACGCAAACTACGTGGAACCGTGCTTGAGCAGGCAAGGCCATCTCTATGGCAGTAGATTGAACTACGTGCTCAAGGCACCAACGATAAATAAATATTATATTAAACGTGTGCTAAACGTTAATACACAATTATAAGATAAATATTACATATTCTTTGCGACCACACAGGGCCTTATTAACAGAATAATAATAAATTACTACTGATAAACACAATTATCAAAGCAGGTATTAACACATGTAACATTGAACAAGTAAATAAAATAACTTTGAACATAATAACAATGGTTACATATACACCGAGTAAATAAACATTAGGGTTGCTAATGAGTATGAACTCTCAGGATAATTACACACTGCTGCCAGACATTCATCATTAGATGAGTAACACCTGCTGTAGCAAATTTATCCATCATTACTGTTGACTTTTACGCATTCTCTATTCAAGGGTTCTACTACAAAAACGATATTTTTCCAGAAAAGGAGTTAATTTCCCTGACTTTTCCATGACCATTCCAGAAAAAGCAAATTCCATTTACTTTTCCATATTGTTTTGGATTTTCAGACTTGTAGACACCCTGTCAATGAAGCCAATGTTACAAAAATTAAGTCACATTTTTCTATTTATTGTATAGTGAAATACAAAGGACTTTTAATTTCCAGCATGTGATAATGCCATGCTGTAAATTTTTAGAAAGTTGATTTAAGAACAGCGAAAAAAATTTAATCCCGTAAATTTCTCCAGAGACAACAGTTGAAAAATTTGAAAACTGTTTTACAAATGAAGCATCTAAATATTGTAGACATACTAGAAATTTTTATTTATATGAGGATGGGACTTTCAATTTGGTTTATGTGTTTCCTCTTCTCACAAATACGAGGGTCACTATTTATATTTTGAGCCTAACAATGAAAAAACAGGAATTTGGCATTGAAAACTGCTTTATTGTTTTTCGAAGTATTCTCCTTTATGGTCAATACACTTTTGCATTCGTTCGAACCATTTGTCAAAGCAGTTTTTCAAATCTTCTTGAGACACCTCCATAATATGGTTTTTGAACGCATCAATGGCATCTTCCGCAGACGAAAATCGTTGTCCACACAATTTATTCTTGACATTCGGGAACAAGAAGAAGTCATTGGGTGCCAAATCAGGACTGTATGGTGGATGACCCATCAATTCGATTTTTTGACTGTTCATAAAGTCGGTTGTTAGACGAGATGTGTGACAGCTGGCATTGTCTTGATGAAGAATGATCCGACGGCGTTTGTTTGTTTTCCGTATTTGACCGAAGATCTCTGGCAAACAAATGGTTGTGTACCATTCAGAGTTGACCGTTCTACGTTCCTCTAAAGGCACAGTTGCCACATGACCAGTTTTCCCAAAAAAACAGGCGACCATTTGTTTCGATGTGCTTCGAGCGCGAACAACTTTTGTTGGATTGGGTTCATCTTGAAACACCCATACAGTCGACTGCTGTTTACGTTCCAGCTCATATGCATATATCCATAATTCGTCACCTGTTACAATCTTATATACGTCTTTTGAAGCACCACGATTGTATTTATTGAGCATTTGTTTGCACCAATTGACGCGAGCGTCTTTTTGGGTTTTTGTCAAATTGTGTGGGATCCAACGAGAACATACTTTTCTCACAGCTAAAGGATCATGTAATATTTTATATATGCTGGTGGAACTAATGCCTATGGTTGCCTCAATCTCACAGTATGTCACATGATGATCTTGCAGTATTAGGTTTTGCACAGCATCAATGTTTTCTTTAACAACAACTGATTTTGGACGACCTTCGCGAATCTCGTCGGTGAGCAAATGGCGGCCACGATTAAATTCGTTATACCAGCGTTTCAGAGTGGCAAAGGATGGGGCTTCATCGCTAAATGTGGAAGTAATTTGATCGATGCACTCTTGTCTTGATAATCCACGTCGAAAATCATAAAAAAATCATCGCACGAAAATGTTCACGAGTTAATTCCATTTTTTGTTGTCGCACAATCTCCAAGGCAACATAAACAACACAAATGAAGCTATTGACAAAACATTTGAAGTACATTATGGTCAATAATGCCAGACAATTCCGTGCAAACGTCAAATCGCGCCTAACTTCAATCAGTGTTGCCAAGGCTCAAAATATAAATAGTGACACTCGTATGGACAGAACATAATTTGTTATGATTTATTTCATTCCTTTGACCATTGTACAGTGGTTGTTTTCCACACATGGTATGGAACATGTCAGCACATTACATTTAATAATTATTTTCAAGTAGGTACAAGTATGAAGATATTATAAATAACATTTAAAAAAACATTGATTACATTATAATTGATTCTCCTTGTTCTTGCTAATGTTAGTTGCAAGGTTTACATTAATTTACATACACATAATAGATAAAATCAATACATACATATACATGTCCTAGGAGTTCATTTAGGATGTGACAATTTGCAATTTATTGTCAGGTACTCTTTAACAGAATAAAAACAATGATCTAATAGGTATTTTTTTACATGCTTTTTATATGAGGTACCTGATTGTATTATTTTTATGTCACTTGGAAAGTTATAGAAACAGTGAACAGCCATGTATTTCAGTCCTTTCTCAAATAATGTGGTGTTGTGTGATGGTATCGTGAGGTTGCTGCCATTCCTTGTATAATATTTATGTGAGGAGTTGTTACATTTGAAGGAATCGTCTAAGTCAGTTTTTACATACTTCAGCAGATGAAGTATATACAAGCATGGTGAGGGTAATATGCCTAAGTTTTTAAACAGTCTTCTGCAGGGTGTATTTCTCTTAGCTCCTGCTATTATTCTGACAGGTTTCTTTTGCAGCAGCACAAAAATTTTATTACTATTAGTGGAATTTCCCGAGAAGATTATACCGTATGTTAATAAAGATTGAAACATGATGTAATATAGTATTTTCAATGTTCCTAAATTTGATATTGATTTCAGTGTATTTATGGCAAATAAAATTTTGCCTAGTTTTGCGGAAAGGTGATCTATGTGTGGGTCCCATTTTAAGCTTTCGTGAATCCATACTCCCAGGAATTTGACTGTTTTAACGTGATTTACTGTCATATTACCTAATGTAACCTTTGGTTAATTTATCACTTTATTCCTTGTGTTATGGAAATTGACAGCAACAGTTTTGCTGCTGTTTAATACTAAATTCATGTCAGAAAACCATTCACTGAGTTTGATTGTTACATGTTTGATATTAGAGTTAAAGTTTTGTTCCTTACCACCGGTGATGGCTACACTTGTATCATCTGCATAAAGAGTGTTTTTTGCTGAATTTAAGTTTATTGACAAATAATTAATATATATTAAGAAGAGTAATGGTCCAATAATAGATCCTTGTGGAACTCCACTTGATATTGTGCAGGGGTTTGAGACAAAAGTTGATTGCACACCATCATCCTTTCTGTGGATAATCTCGACTATTTGCATACAATTGCTAAGATAGGATGTGAGCCAATCATGTGCGATGCCTCTTATGCCATAATTTTTTATTTCTTGTAATAGTTTTTCATGGGGTACTAGGCCTTGAATAACGTAGAGTGGAAAACGACCCAAGAAACTGGTTCCTCAGATGGATGAGAAACATAGATGGCAGTGCGATCAATGTCGGTGCTAATTTTCTTATGAAAGTAATGTGGCTTTGTTAGTTTTTGGAATATATTATGTAGATTTGTTTGTCTTGAAAGGCGCTACGTGAATTGATGGAAACAGTTATATTTGTGGAGTGATTTGCAGTCACGAAATGACATTAATTTGGAAAGAAAAGTAAAATAAAATTAATAAATAAATAGCATGCGTAACACAAGAAGAAACATCGCAATGTGATTCCGGACATCAGGTGTTGGATTGTGTACTAGAGTTTCATTGTTCTATGTTATTAGAATATAAATAGTATCCTGAGAGATATTTCATGCCGAGGCCACAAACCACAAGTGTTGCTTGGAAGCGAGCAGTCCGTAATCAATGCAGCCTTTCGAACCGTAGGGACACAAGCTCTGACTGCACCATTTCCTCAATGAGATTTTACACCAAAGCGACACGCGACAAACAATACGAGGATTTCACACCAAAGCGACACGGGTCCTTCGGTCCAAGGCAACTTTCATACCAAAGCAACACATGTTACTTGGAAACGAGCCAATCAAGAGCAACATTTCACATCGTAGCGGCATGACGGGAAGCACAGGTCAGCGTTCGGTTGGTGAAATCCTCAAGCGATAAGTGTCGCGTGCCCCTCGTCGCTTTGGTGCGCAATCTTCCTAAAGCAAGACACTCATTGCATCGCGCATGCGCGAACAAGAAACCATGGTAACATGTTGCAAGCTATTGAGGAAATGGCCCATTTTTAGCGACGCACAAGCGACAAAGCGACATGTGTGACTTATCATGTCACCTAGATCTGTTGTTGTAATGTGCAGTTTTTTGTGTCGCTTATCTGTTGTTCGCACAATTAGCAGTGGACACTTGCCAATAGACTGAAGGCACCATGTCGCTGTCACTTAGTTGGGAACTCTACCTGTAGCACATCGCTTTGGTCTGAGCACCCTTCCTTTAAGGAGCTTTCCGACCAAAGTAACAAGTAGCACGCAAATACGCCATATGAACGTGTCCTTTGCTGTTTGGACCCTCATGTGCAATGAATGCTATTTTACAGTCTGGAGGTGTGTGTCACTAGTGTGACAGTGTGAACATCCCGTGTCGCTTGTCCCATTGGTTTGAAAGTTTCCTTACACTCATGTCGATGGCACTAAGAAAGTTTTGTGGGGTTCCCCTTGTCGTTTCATGGAATCATCATTATCATCATCGCCGCGATTAGTTTAAAGTGGAAGAAAAGAGACAGTAAATATTCAAAATGCAAATGCTTCAGTGTGTATATCTTTAAAAGAAATGATGATGATGATAATAATAATGAACCTAATTCATACACAAAAACTTAGTTGCCAAGAGCATTCCACGCATATTTTTTCTCCCGTATTATTAACGAAAGTATGACGATACCAGGATGTGGTCGACTGTCTAGAATGTTTGTTAATATCTTCGCGACCACTGTACCAAATATCATAGCAATTATCACATTCATAGAAATGCTTCATGTAAAAGAATCAGACGTTGCAGCGAAAACTCCATTTACTTCCATTATAAGCAGACGAATACCAAGCACCGGGTTCAACACCAGCGCCTCTAGTGGATCATTTTCGAGTGGAACCAGCCAGAGCGCGCAGAACTGTGCCGTTTTCCACACTATGTTATTCAAGGCGCTGTAGTCGAAGGCTTTTGTTAAATGTAGAAAGAGTCCCGTGCATTGTCCCGTTTTGTCTAATGTTTAATCTTATATATTCCAAATATTGAAACATAGCAGATTCAGTTGATTTCCCTTTGCGGAAGCCATGCTGAGTATTTGAAATAAGTTGTTGTTTTTCTAAAAATGATACAATTTGATTGTTCATGGTAGCTTCTAAATTTTTTGAGAATGGGGAGAGGAGAGATATTGGTCTGTAGTTGGTTAAGTTACTTCTATTTCCTTTCTTGTATATTGGAATTACTTTTGCTTCGTTCAACTTTTGTGGAAAAACTCCTGAGGTGAAGGACAAATTGATTATGTGACACAGGGGGATTGCAATATATTCTTTGCATTGCACTTGCCTCAATCATAATTTGCACTAGTGAAGCAGGTACGAAGTATAAAGTGTATTTTACACTTTTTGAAAATTACTTTCATTGTCTCAATCACTTAAATATTATAAAAAAATTATTTGAAATTTATAATGGAAGGTTGTTTAAAGTTCACTTTGTGGTCAGATAGGCTAATCAGAACTTCTGGGGCTCTAAACCACTGTGCAATATACATCCACCAGTATTCAAACCCAGGACCCTTTCATTACAAGGCTACAATATGCCATTGGAGAGGCCTAAATTTAATACGATATACCACATGTTGACTGAGTCTATATCATATACATCCTGTTCTTATTTTATTTATATCATGATTTTGTTATTAGTTCCATTTGATATAAAGTCCTTCACATGATTGATTGATTGATTGATTTATTAACATCCATTCAACTTTACAAAAGTTTGGAATTGTCACATTGTACATGTACATTTAGAATACATCTATAAGATTATAGGCATAATATAATATAAAATACAATAGATAGTATGAGATACAAGATATCGTATAAAGAGAATAAATGCGTGCTCAATGTTATTTTCTTGAGACAAATTGGCTAAAAATATGTTTTGTATATTCAATGTTCGCTTCATTTGCTATGACATTATGTACACACATGTATATATATATACACACAAACATATTTTGAGCATTAAATAGTCACCTATACTTACATCTAGATAAATTAAATCGAAGAGCAAAGGAAAAATAAAAAAAATAATGATGATGGGGCTGTTCTACTTTGTTATATTATTGTTGTTATTCCTGTCACTTACAGTGTCAATGTACTCTTGCACTGTGTAAAAACAATGTTCCTTTAGGAATCTTTTTAGATGTAACTTGTATACTGGCAATGACTTTATATTTTTGAATGCATTTGCTAGCATGTTAAATAAGCGTATACCATTATATTTAACCCTTTTTGGTAGAATGTGGTATTGTGTAATTCCATATGTAAGTCATTCTTTCCCCTGGTGTTGTAGGTGTGGTAGTCCTTATTTGCTGTGTGTATATTTTGACAAATTTTCATGCTTGTTAGGATTTCATATAGGTATATGCATGGAACTGGCAATATCTGTAATTCTTGAAATAATGGTTTTCATGGTGCATCTGTTGGAGCATTTGCCAGAATTCTAACAGCTCTCTTTTGTAGTCTGAATAATGTAATGCTTTTGTTCATGTTCCACCAGAAAATGATGCCGTACCGTAATACAGAGTGAATGATGCCATAGTATAGTGTTTTTGCTGCTTCTAGATTTACTACATTTCTTAATGTTCTTATCGCATAACAAAACCCACTAACCTTGTTTGCTGTAGCTTCAATGTGTAGATCCCACTTTAAATTTTCAGACAGTTTTATGCGAAGAAATTTTATGTTAGATACATATTCTATGTCCTGATCTTGAAAGTTAATTTCTGGAGTTTCACTGCTACAGCTGTTGATTTGAAATCTAATTGCATTTGTTTTTTTAGTGTTTACCACAAGACCATTTTTTTCTATCCACTCCGAGATGTGCGTGATTGTATTCTTTACGTTGTGTTTTAACCGTTCTGTGTTTGTTCCTGGGTCAATCCATATGAAATCATACAACCTGGTTGCTTGAACATTTTTAAAAAAGTTTATTTTTTGAGTGGTGTAAGCCTCATATATTGACAGTTCAGAACCACTCTTATTTTCTTTTTACTATCACCGATTTGAAGATGGCGGGCATTTTTTTATTATGGCGCGTGTCAATTTCTCCATTCGTAAGCATCAGCGGCAACTTTTTTTTCTCAGTTCTGGTAAGTTCTATGACAATGAGACAAAATCTGTGATGTTAAGCACATTGTAGGCTACAATTATATTTCTGTGTAATTTTCTAAATATTATTCCTTCATAATAAATTTTAAGGTTAAAATTGTGTATTTTAATCGCTCAAAATGACATTTTCGGACATTTTTTTGAGGGGGAAGGCAGTTTGCTTGACACTTGAATTTTTTTGCGCAAGTACCTGTGTATCAATAGAGTTCGTCAAAATTATTTGAAGCTTGAGACTTTAATATTTGTTTTTCTACAGGGTCATAAACATGTACTTTTTGTTAAAAAAATCCAAGTTCAGGGTTAAATATCTCTGGTGGGCAGTTGTTTAAAAATCTGAAATTTGTACACAATATATACAGTACTGCAGGATAAGTAACTTCAGTAAAAATTTTGAGTTTGAGATTTAATTGGTTTAGGAGATACAAAACTCGTGAAAAATTCAACATTTTGCATTAAATATGGCATGCCTAATTTAATTTCTTATTAACATTTTGTGTTGAAATTCTGCAAACTGTAATTTGGAATGTCAATGAACAACATTACAATCCTGAAATGGCTCTGCAATAAAGTATATATACCAGGGCGTGCTGAAAAGTAAAGCTTCCTATGTTTTTATTTTCTTTGTTACCTTGTAAACGCATTTTGGATTTTGAGCAACCATACATTGCACTTATAAGACTTTCCACCTTCTCCATTGAAGGTTTCAAACTTCTATCGCCAGGGGGTGCTGAACTATTGCGAGGAAAATGGCAGCATGTAACCATGCAATGTTGGTGAAGCGCCTGAAGTAGTGTGCCGTGATCGAGTTTATAATGGCAGAAAATGTGCGACAAATTGACATTCATCTGAGAGTGAGGGAATATTATGGGGATGAATGTGCAGACATCAGTACTGCGCGATCTTGAGTTTATCATGCTCTTAACGAAAACCCCAGCTGAACACGATTCCGATGACCTCCATCAGTTCTAGTTCCTGGCCTTTCACTCCATTCTCTCACATAGCTGAGATTTTTTCAGCTGTGGGTTTTCTTTAAGAGCATAATAAACTCAAGATCGTGCAGTACTGATGTCTACACATTCATCCCCATAATATTCCCTCACTCTCAGATGAATGTCAATTTGTAGCACATTTTCTGCGATTATAAACTCGATCACGGCATGCTACTTCAGGCGCTTCACCAACATTGCATGGTTACATGCTGCCATTTTCCTCGCAATAGTTCAGCACCCCCTGGCGATAGAAGTTTGAAACCTTCAATGGAGAAGGTGGAAAGTCTTATAAGTGCAATGTATGGTTGCTCAAAATCCAAAATGCGTTTACAAGGTAACAAAGAAAATAAAAACATAGGAAGCTTTACTTTTCAGCACACCCTCGTATATATACTTTATTGCAGAGCCATTTCAGGATTGTAATGTTGTTCATTGACATTCCAAATTACAGTTTGCAGAATTTCAACACAAAATGTTAATAAGAAATGAAATTAGGCATGCCATATTTAATGCAAAATGTTGAATTTTTCACGAGTTTTGTATCTCGTAAACCAATTAAATCTCAAACTCAAAATTTTTACTGAAGTTACTTATCCTGAAGTACTGTATTGTGTACAAATTTCAGATTTTTAAACAACTGCCCACCAGAGATATTTAACCCTGAACTTGGATTTTTTTAACAAAAAGTACATGTTTATGACCCTGTAGAAAAACAAATATTAAAGTCTCAAGCTTCAAATAATTTTGACGTACTCTATTGGTACACAGGTACTTGCGCAAAAAAAATCAAGTGTCAAGCAAACTGCCTTCCCCCTCAAAAAAATGTCCGAAAATGTCATTTTGAGCGATTAAAATACACAATTTTAACCTTAAAATTTATTACGAAGGAATAATATTTAGAAAATTACACAGAAATATAATTGTAGCCTACAATGTGCTTAACATCACAGATTTTGTCTCATTGTCGTAGAATTTACCAGAGCTGAGAAAAAAAAGTTGCCGCTGATGCTTACGAATGGAGAAAATGACGCGCGCCATGATAAAAACATGCCCGCCATCTTCAAATCGGTGATAGTAAAAAGAAAATAAGAGTGGTTCTGAACTGCCAATATATGAGGCTCACACCACTCAAGAAATAAACTTTTTTAAAAATGTTCAAGCAACCAGGTTGTATGATTTCATATGGATTGACCCTCCTGCTATAAGAACAGTTGTATCATCAGCAAAGAGAGTTGTGTTTGCATCTTTACAGTTTTGTGGAAGGTCATTGATGTAAATTAAAAAAAGTAAGGGTCCTAAAATGGACTAGACTTAGGTGGTTAAATAATAAAGCAAGAAGTTAACCGCACGTTTAGAAGTAAAAAAAGAGATTACTTGTAAAGCAAAATTATCGAAATTGAAACAAACAGCAAAAATAAAAATATCAGAGATTTATATAAAGGTGTAAATGAGTTTAGAAAGGGGTGGCAACCTAAAGTAAACTTGATAAAAGATAAAGACGGTGATTTTCTAGCTGACCCAAGCTATATTATAAATAGATGGAAGAACTACTTTAATGACCTTTTAAATGTCCATGTAGGAGATAAATCAGAAGTAAATGAAGTCCACACAGCAGAACCTTTAGTTCCAGAACCTAACTTGACTGAAGTTAAAGATGCAGATGATGTAGACTTACTGGGGGATGATGTGAATACAATTAAGACTAATGCTAAAATATTTTTCAAAACTGCTAAAGAGATAGGTTTGGAAGTTAACAAAGAGAAAACTAAATACATGCTTACAGGCCGAAACCAAGTGTTAGGTAATAATCAAAATCTAATTATTGATAACAACTCGTTTGAACCAGTTTCCAAATTCAAATACTTAGGAGTGATATTAACAAATGAAAATTATATTAAAGAGGAAATAAAAAGTAGGCTTAATTCAGGAAATGCATGTTACTTCTCTCTTCATAAACTTTTGTCTTCTCATTTAATATCTAAGAAACTAAAAGTTAAAATATACAAAACAGTAATTTTGCCTGTAGTATTATATGGATGTGAAACTTGGTCCCTTACATTGAAAGAGGAACATAAATTGAGAGTATTTGAAAATAAGATCCTTAGGAAAATCTTTGGACCTAAAAGGGATGAGGAGACAGATGAGTGGAGAAGATTACATAATTTAGAACTACATAATTTGTATTCATGTCCAGATATTATTAGAATAATGAAATCAAGAAGACTTAGGTGGGCAGGCCATGTGGTACGAATGGGAGAGGAAAGAGGAGTTTACAGGATTCTTGTTGGGAAACCTGATGGTAAGAGACCTGTAGGAAGGCCAAGACGAAGATGGAGGGACAACGTTGAGATGGACTTAAGGGAAATCGGTAGGGATGGAAAAGAGTATATAGATCTTGCTCAAGATAGGGACAGATGGAAGGCCTATGTTGCTGCAGCCATGAACCTTCGGGTTTAAGAAGGCTAGAGAGTTAGTTAGTTAGTCCTAAAATGGATCCTTGGGGTACACCATATGTAATACGTTGTTTCTTTGATCGATAATTTTCCTTGTTATTATCCTCATCGATGTGAGTTATTTCTACTATCTGATTCCTGTCCGTTAAATATGATTTAAACCATTCTTTTGCTACTCCCCTGATCCCATACTGGTCCATTTTTTACCAAGAGTTTGTAGTTGACTGTGTCAAATGCTTTCGTTAGATCAAGAAAGAGCCCTACACAGTGTTCTTTTTTATCCAAAATTTCTCTAATTGCTTCTGTGAATTTGTGTATAGCAGATTGTGTAGATTTTCCTTTGCAAAAACCATGTTGTTGTTCTGAAATGATGGAAAATTTGTTAAAAAATGTTATTAATCTATTGTACATAACCCTTTCGAGTATTTTTGAGATGACTGAGAGAAGAGAGATTGGTCTGTAATTACTCATTACATTTTTTGACCCTCTCTTGTGCAGAGGTTTTATTATGGCAGTCTTTAGCTGTTCTGGATATTTACCGGTAAGGAGATTTAGATTAACTATGTGACGTATTGGGCCACATAGGTGTGCGGCACATTTTTTTATTACAATGTCAGGTATCTCATCTATGCCGGCAGAATAATTGTTTTCAAGTGACTTATTAAGCTAAATATTTCCTTCTCGTCTGCTGGGAGTATGTATATACTAGAATCTACTTTAGTTATATTACTAGTTTTATGATTTTGTTTTTGGATGTTTTTTGTTATTTTTTCTACTATCCCAGTAAAGTATTTATTGAAAGTTGATGCTACATCTTGGGGATTGACCACGCTTTTGCCTTCGTGTGTTAGTGATATGTTGTCTTTGTATTTTTCTTTCCCTACTATACCTAATTTGGTTTTTGCAATATGCCACAAGGTTTTTTGTTTGTTATTTGAGTCTAGGGTCATATTGCTATTATAGTCTTTTTTTGCGTCCTTGACTGAGTTTTCAAACTCCTTTCTTTTTTCCTTTAGATATGAATTGAATGTTTCACTTTTGAACTGGTGTCTGCATTTATTCATTATGATGAAATCTTTCCAGTTTTCTTTGATGTCGGGTGTTATCCAATTTGATTTTGTTTCAATGTATATTTTTTTTGTTATTTTGGGAAATGCTAAATTAAATGAGTATGAAATGGCAGACAGCAATGTCTCGTATGCTTCATTCACATCAGTTTGGTAGTATAGGCCATCCCACGATCTCTACTTATTAAGTAGTTAAAGTAACTAAAATTAGCTTCATTAAATTCCCTTTTTGTAGTATTTATGTGTCTATAAGGTGTGTGTGTTTGGTTTGTGTTTTGTGCAGCAGTAAGTTTTATGCATTGTGCCTCATGGTCTGAAACGCCAGTACTAATTGTATTGACACTATATACAAATAAGTTGGTGTTTAAGAAAACCTGATCAATTGGTGTTTTTTAAGTTGATGTGATTCGTGTGGGTACTCTCACAACTGCTGTCAGATTGTGAGCTTTCATGAATATTTCTACCTCATTTCCTATTTTTTGACTCAGGAAATCAATGTTAAAATCTCCTATTAGTATGGATTTGATTTTTCTTTTGGATTAAGCATCTAATATTACATCTAGTTTCCTAGTAAAGTTGTTGATATTACTGTCGGGTGTTCTGTATACACAAATTAATACTAGCCTAAGTGGTGGAAATTCAACTATGGAACTTTCAAGTTCTTTTTCCTCATCCAGGTAGTTGAATTGTTTGCTCCCTTTTGCCTTAATGTTATTTTTTATTAATATGCATGACCCACCCCTGATTTTATTTTCTCTGGAAAAACTAGTTGCTAGGGTAAAATTTGGAAAGTTTATGTAGTTAAGATCATCTTTTCGCAGCCAGTGTTCTGTCAGACAAATTACATCAATGTTACATAATTCATTTTGCATAAATATTTCTAAATTAAGCTTTTTTGCTGTGGTAAGGCCTTGTACGTTTTGATGAAATATATTTAATGTGTTTTCTTTTTCATTTGCTTTTTTATCATGAGTACCTTTCCCTTCTTTTGTTTTTTATCATCACTCTTATCACTTGGTTCTACAATAAAAAATCTTCATGAAATTTTTGTGGTACAAGTTTTTCTAAGACTGTCAGTCTTAGAGATCCGTCACTTGTATTCACAATTTCAGATGTTTCATTTTTTTCCGGTAGGTTGTCACTCACTTCATCTTCACGGTGGAGCACATTACACAAAGATTCTTTACTCACCTTTTTGGTAGTGTTGTTTGTTACTTTCTCCCTTTCAACTGCATATTTTTCAGTTATCTTCTCGAGATGATTTTCACTATTCAGCACTTGCACTAGGATTGTTTCCTTCTCCTTTCCAATAGATTGAGGTGCAGGGAGGACTATGGTAACATTGCTGTTTTGTGGAGATGAATTGTTCAGCAGTAAGCAGAGTTTATTACACAGAACGTCTTTGTCTCTTCTGTCCAGATGCTGACCATGCGTAGTATGCCCTTCTCTACCAATGTCGTTGACACTCAACATTTTTACTGTGGGGAAGAATTTGCACACTTTCCAGATTTTTGAGTTAACCCTTTCAATTTCCATGTTTACACAAGAGGTTGGAATGAGATCATACCTATGTGGGACTCCTGTAACAATGACGTTTGTGTTTTGTACACTTTCGAGGCACTTTTTTTAGCACTGGTATCACATTTTTTGCCTCGTTTTGGGCGACATCGTTTGATCCACCCATTATGATTACACAGTCTTTGCTTCCGTAGATTTTGCACATGGAAGCCGCTGATTTCACTACTTCATTCAGTGGAGCCCCTGGTTTAGTGTATCCAGTTATTTTGTACTTATTGCATTTTTCTGACATTTTTGATGCAATATCACGACTATGGCTATCGCCTAAAATTAAGACCTTGCATTTGAACTATTTATTTGGGTTAAATTTGTTTTGCTTTTTGAGTTTACCAGTTTCGTTACCATTTTCTTTTTTGCTTGGCCCAGTTAAGTTGACAGATTTTGTTGTTGAGGGGTTAGCTTCTGCATTGTATAGTACCTCATATGGATTTCGATGTATAAATTGGTTTGATACCTTGTAGTTTTGTCCGTTTGTGCTGGTACGCATTAGTGTTTTTTTGCTTACATTACCCTTGACTACTTCTGTCCACACATTTTCCCCTTTTTGTCCTTTTTTCGTTTTTAGCAGTTCAAGTTTGTCTGTTTCAAGCAGTTTTATGACTTCGTCTTTAGATGATAGCTCCAGTTTCAGTCTTTCCATTTCTCGTATCATTCTGATGCAATCACAGCAACCCGGCATTTTTCTTATATCATGTTTCACTCACTCTCATGTTATTTTACCTGTTATTTCAGCTCTGTAATATCTTTATATGTTCGCAACGAGTATGTAGTATCCCAGACGGACTTTTAGTGTGTATTTCGATGAAGATTTGGATTTTTTTACACGCTCACTAACAACGCACGACAGTACTGGCCGCCATTTTTTTTTTTTTGCATTTGCATTTGCTTTGGCATGCACTGCTTCCCATTGTGTATATATTTATTTCTTCTTTTAATAAGCTGTTATAAAGACACGGAAATCAATTTAATATAATTTACATTTACATATAATCTAACATTTCACTAATATAATATAATATTTTAAGTAAATTCTGAGGGAATTGGGAATATCACCTGCATTCTTATCCTTTGGCTTAAAGTCGCTCACAGAAAACCATCAGTGTACTATTTGATAATTATTTCTCTTAATTCTTTGCAGCAGCTGAAACTAAACCAAGTATTTATTATGAAGAAGCAAGACCTGTGGAGATTGGAGAAGATCTGAAGCTAATTTGCAATGTAACTCTAGATAAACCTGTGGCCTTTAGGTGGATTCTCCCCAATTCTGAAGACAAGCTGGTAATATTATTACAACTGTATACTGGACTGAAAATAAAATGAGAAATTCGAAAGAGATGAATAACTTGAAGCAAGATAGTTAATGTGATATTTTCTTCATATGGCCACACTGGACAAATGCTTCAATGTAGAGGATTCCTCAGTATCTCGTGATCATTTATTACCAGCAAAGCTTCAAGATGTACTGAATATTGTTCTTGAATTTAATATGTGCTACAAATTAGTGCTCACCATTTATTTATTTTATGTATATAGTGTTGTTTCATGTGCCATGTTGTTGTTTTTATTATTATTATTGCTTTCTGTAGTTCATTAGTCAGATAAATACATGCAAATACTGTAACAGCCCAGAGTACTTAAAATAGGTTTTAAGTAGGGCTAATCCGATACTGGTGGTATCAGTATCGGTAAGTATTGTTTGAATTTTCTTCGCCGATACCATCCGATACCAAAGATTTTGAGTTGCTAGAGAAACAACTCAATTGTCAAAATTTGTTCTTTACTAAGGTTCGTTCACCCTTCCTTGTGACAGGTTGAGGTCCCACACAGGACTTCCATGTACATTTCCGAGAAATGATGCACCCTCCTTGGAAGCAGATGACAAGATCAAAGTCAGGACTAATGTGAAAGCACTGCACTGAAACGTGACATTGAAGGCATGTAACTGCCTGGTGATCAATGCTATGTGGAAATTAAAGAAACTATTCAATGCCAATTCTTGCTCACAAACTAAAATCAGCATTATTATCATGCTATGCTCATTCCCGATATCTTGTGAAAGGGAAGAATGTCGCTGTTGGAGGGAGGGTTGTGAATTTTCTTCCTGTGCTCTACCCTTCTGTATGACTGCTGGCTGATACCGGCACTGCAGTGGCTTGTTTTTATTGCAAATGGTTGATTGATTGATTGATTTAGTGTTTTAAATCCACAGTAAGGCTAATCGGGACTGGACCTACAGTTTAAAGTGGGATTCGAACCACTTGTGCCTCCACCGGGTATCGAACCTGGGACCCCTAGATTACAAAGCAATGATGCTACCACTGCACCATCGGGGAGGCCCTATATTGCAAATGGCAGAGAATAACAGACAGCAGGGCATATACAGAGCCGGCCAAATGAGCATTAAATATATATCTGTATTTGTATATATTTTTACGTCGTTTTCCTCCCTCTCCAGGTTAATCCAAACGACAAGAATGTTGTTTACATGAAATTTGTGATCATCAAATGAAGCAGGAACACTTATAATAATCCACCTATTTTTCGATGTAACGGCAAATTCAAATTTATTTTTTTTTGCATCCTTTGGGGGTAGAAAAAAGTTCACATAAAATGTCACAAGCTATTTTAAAGTGTTGTAATGCTACATGAGAATAATTTGAGAGTTATTTAATGTCATTAACATAATTTGATGTGATGAGTTTCATTAATCAGTAATGAGCCTTTGTTATTTTAAACTGGAATTATACAAATATCGGTATCGGCATTGGTATCGATTAGAATCGGTCAAGGTATCAGTATCAGTATCGGCAAATGGTGGTATCGGCTCAGCCCTAGTTGTAAGGTGATACAAGGCAAAGCTAGTTGCCACGCATATCTTCCCAGGAAAACACATAGCGATGTGGAGGTATGATCCCACACATATTTGCATTGAAGAAGGTCATTTAGTCAGAACCCTTTGAAGTTAACACCCTTGCTTGCTCGCACTTAAAATTGTCACATGTGCAAATATTTATGATTTCGCATTCAGTTTGTTGGAATCTGATTTTAAGTCCACTTTATTCACAGAAAGGTTAATCGGGACTGGACCTATAGTTTAAAGTGGGATCCGAACCACTATCTGCCTCCTCCAGGGATCAGACCTGGAACACTTTGATCACAAGGTGACGACATTTGTATGATTTTGCATCATTACAAATAACCCGAGAGGTTAAAAAAGGTGGAAAATATGTGAAATAGAAATACAGGATTTATGCTTTTGCTTAAAATATTTTCATGTGTCAATATTAAAGATTAATCTGTTTCCACCAAATAAATGCCAGAATTGGAAATTATAACACTCCCACATCAGAATGTTGGTTACAATAAATATTACAATTATAACTTTTGTCTTGATTGAAACTGACACCCTGAATCTTCAGAGATAAGATTGCAAGTCAAAAATTCAACGTGCTTGGCCAGGCCACCTAAATTATTCATTCATTTTTGCAATCATAAGAGATCATTACGATTTTTTTTTATTTTTAATGATGTATTATTTCTGTTTCTTTCAGAGAGGGCGAGTCAATAGAACATCCCCAATGCAAAATTCATCCCTGCTAGTTGTGAAAAATGTTACAAATGAAAATGATGGAAACTATACCTACATTGCCATAGAAAATGAAACAGAAACAAACACCACCAGACACATACATATTCATGGTAAATATTAATAAGAATATTATTATTTATTTATGCATTTCCATATTTTTATGTAACTGATTCATAAAGCAATATACTTTTAACAGTTATGGATATAATAATCCTGGTTTCAATTTTTCTTACTTGAATTCCAATTTTTAATAACACAATTGATGTTTTTCAATTGTTCTGGAAGTTTAATCAATTTATTCATATTTTCCTATTACTCTTTCAAGATGCTAAATCTTATCCATTTTTTTACAA
Organism: Lepisma saccharinum; assembly: GCF_977018435.1. Lineage (NCBI taxonomy): Eukaryota > Metazoa > Arthropoda > Insecta > Zygentoma > Lepismatidae > Lepisma > Lepisma saccharinum. The sequence continues at coordinate 24,901 of NW_028143807.1, forward strand.
CATACTATTTATTTATTACCAACACTATCAACACAGATTTAACTGTTTCAATTTTTATTTATTTACACTCCTCACAAAAAGTTTGGAATATTGTTACGTTAAGCACAGAATTTTCGAATATACTTATATTAGGTGATAGGTTTTAATTGATTGATTGATTTGGTGTTTTAAAGTCCACTTTATACACAGTAAGACTAACCAGTACTGAATCTGAAGTTTAAAGTGGGATCCGAACCTCTATGGGCTTCCACTGGGAATCGAACATGGGACGCCTTCATTACAAGGAGATGATGATTAGACGATAGGTGATAGGCAGGGTGGCATATATATAAGCGAAAACACAAGAACATGCAGAAGACAGATACCATGTGTTGTTGTATTCCAAGGTCTTGCCTATTACGTATTGCCTAATGTAACAATATTCCAAACTATTTGTGAGGAGTGCATTATCTTGGCAAGAAATTTTTCCAGGTACTTCATTTCCAGTGAGGGTTTGCTTGATAGAATAGCACTAACACTGTTACCTTGTAATAGAAGATTTGATACACAGTGTAGGCACATAAGTTCAGATTCCACTTTGAATTATAGGTTTGATCGATTGATTTGGTTTATTTTACTTTGCTTTTCTGCCACTTTCGGCTAATCACAAAGGTGAGGATAAGTGATGATATGGTGAAATTGATGAAGGAACACTTATAAAGAACACCCATAACCTGGTCAGGATTTGAACCCAAGACCCCTGGGGTCATAGCATTCTGTGCTAAACATTTGCACTATGGAGGTCAGCTTTAAATTATAGGTATCATTATTTATGTAAAGTTTGAATAAGGTTCCCTATATATTGTCTTACAAAAATCAAACCTAAAATGACTATCACATTTATTTTCTTGGGTTTGTTCCTGTATTTTTAACTTAAAGTTATGGCTAATGTCTATGCTATGAGTAAATGGAACTGACTGCTTTTCATTCTGCTTGCCTTTACGAAATCGAAGAAATAATATTCATCTTTTATCAGGCTAAGGCATAAAAAAACATACTCTTTTTGAGCTTTCTCCATTCATCTGTTGATGTTAAACAAGTGGCAAAATGTTTTCCAGTTACAGTCAAATTTTACGAAAGATATATAGAGATGGTGTTTTGGTTAAGGCAGCTTGGCAACATTCTGTCAAATTTTCAACTATAAATGGTCGGTTCATGTGTTATAGAAAATTCGAAATATTTCTGGGAAAAATGTTCGGATTCTTTGCAGATATTTAACTAGAGTAAACTTATTTCACTGGGATATTCTTCTAGCACTGTATGTAGCTGTTGAAAGTAGTTTGAAAGAGGTGTGTTTACTAGCTTTTAAACAATTCCCCACAAATATTATTTTTGGACTGTGTATGTGTATTTACATGTAACCATTTTTGAAAAAAATTGTGTCAAGCAAAATATGCAAATATTTGGCTGTGTGATGCTTTCCTCTCCTCCAAGAAATAATCCAGGCTGCACATCTGTGTTGAAGTAAAGAAAATATTTACAATTTCTTCTTCCAGTTATTGATCAGAGAGATTTGTATCGTGTTGTTTTAGTTTCCAGAAGCTACTTCTCTGATATATATAAATTAATAAAATTGTTGAACTTCAACACAGATATTTCCGTGACTTGGTACAAGGAGTAACAACACGTGCTAACAGTTAATTAACACTTTATTAGTGTCTAACGCGACCGACCGCGACACGATGTACATTGCTGCATTCTTGCTACAATACCACTTTCTTGGAGAGCATTCTCCACAGACTACTCACTACAGAGCAAAAACAAATGATAAGCCAATTTGACCATGTTGGGAAAGTGTGTCTTTTGTACAACGTTCAACACTTCCCCTCAAAAACAACTTTCACAAGCTTCCCTTTACAAAAAAACATTGCTACCCTTTAACATAACAATAAGTACACTACTTTTAATTTCCCACTCCCATTAAGCCACATAATTTAGCAAACCTAACTTTCGCTAATGGTTTCGTGAGAATGTCTGCTACCTGACTTTCAGCATCAATGTGTTCCACATTTAACATTTTTTCCTGAAACTTTTCTCTTACAAAATAATAACGCACCGCAATATGTTTTGAGCATTTATGAAATTCAGGATTTTTTACTAACTTAATAGCACTAGCATTATCCACCAGCAGTGTGGGCATTCCTGTCAGATGAGTGATCTCATCCAACAGTCTTGTTAGCCATATCACTTCCTTCGCTCCCTCGCTGGCTGCCACAAATTCAGCCTCTGTTGTTGATAGAGCAACAGACTTCTGCTTCCGGCTCATCCAGGATATCGCTCCACCTGCATACTTGCATAGAACTCCAGTTGTTGAGCGTCTTGTTGTTGGATCTCCACCATAATCTGCATCACTGAAGGCTTCCAGGATCCCAGGATTATGATTTGAATTGTAGCATATTCCATAAGCAGTGGTTCCTCTTAGATACTTGAAAATTCGTTTCACTGCTTGCCAATCAGATAGTCTTGGACTGTCCAATGCTTGCGACACTAATCCAACAGCATAGGAGATATCTGGCCTAGTGACTGTAGCCAGATACATCAAGCTGCCAACTGCTTCTCTGTAAGGCACACTAGTGTCTACTAACTGCTGTGTGTTTTCTTCCCCTGCATTTACACTTCCCTTTTCAGCAGGTGTTGACACAGCATTTGCTTCACTCATGCGAAATTTCTCAAGAATTTTCTTTGTATAGTTTTCTTGACATACAAAAATAGAACCATCATCCTTTTGTGTTACTTGTATGCCCAAGAAACAATCTAATGACCCAACCACAATTTCAAATTCTTCTTTTAGAGTTCCGAGAAAACTGTTGATATCTTCAATATTATTGCCAGCAACCAAACCATCATCCACATAGATGGCTACGATCATTTTCTTTCCATTTTTCTTACGAATGAACATACTGGGATCAGCTTTGCTGCATGTAAAACCATGCTTCGACATGAAATTCACAAATCGTCTATTCCAGCAACGAGGTGCTTGCTTCAGTCCATAAAGACTCCTTTTTAGCTTACACACACGACCAGTCCCGTCATCAAAACCTTCAGGTTGACACATATAGATTTCCTCATCAAGTTCACCATAAAGAAAAGCTGTTTTCACATCAAATTGAGCTAACTTCAACCCTTCACAAGCTGCAACACTCAGCACAGTTCGTACAGTATCAAATCGAGCCACTGGACTAAAGGTTTCATCGTAATCAATCCCACTCTTCTGTAGATAACCCTTTGCTACCAGTCTTGCTTTAAATCTGTAGATACTGCCATCTGCTTTGGTCTTTACTTTTAGAACCCACCGATTATCAATAACTTTCTTATTGCTTGGAGGTTCAACTAGTATCCAAGTATGGTTCTTAGCCAAAGACTGCATTTCATCTTCAATTGCTAATTTCCACTCTGCAGCATTTCTTGATGACATGGCACCTTTATACGAGCTCGGTTCTAAGCAATCTACCTGTAACACATAACCATCTTGCCACACTGGTTTCTGCACCCTTTGACGATCTCGCAATTCATAACGTGGTTCACTTCCAACAGTTACATCTCCTGTGATGCATCTGTTTCCTGTATCATCGTAGTTTGCAGACTCACTACCAGGGCTATCAGGTTCTTCCACAGTAGATTCAAACATTACTGATTTTTCTGGTGAAACAATTTCAAAAGACTCTTTTACTGGCAAAATTGTTTCCGTGCAAAAAAAACATCACGACTGAGCAACACTTTATCAGTTTTCTGATTCCAGATGCGGTAACCATCTTTTTCATTACAGTAACCAATCAGAAGACCCTTAATGCTCTTTTTGTCCCATTTATGTCACTTTTGCTTTGGTACATGAACAAAACACTCTGTTCCGAACACTTTCAAATGATCTACACTTGGTAAGTCTTTTCCATACCAAAGTTCATGTGGTGTCTTTTTCTCTACAGTTGTTGGTCCAGTTCTGTTCAGAACATACGTTGCAGTATTCACTGCTTCAGCCCAAAGTTTCACTGGAAGACCTTTTGAATGCAACATTGAGCGTCCAGATTCAACCAATGTTCTGTTCTCACGTTCTGCAGCTCCATTCTGTTCAGGTGTATAAGGCATGGTGGTTCTGAAATTGATCCCCTTTTCTTTCAACAAAGCCTTCACTTCCGCATTATCAAATTCCTTCCCACAGTCAGTGAGCAATTCTTTTACTACATGACCTGCAACACTGACCTCAACTAAAAACTGTTTTAGTCTTGCAGCAACTTCCGATTTTTGTTTCAGAAAAAACACGCGTCGGAATTTCGAAAAGTCATCTTTGAAACAAACAAAATATAGTGCACCACCCAATGATTTTGTTTGCATTGGTCCACACACGTCAGCATGGATTCTTTCACCTGGTTTTTCTGCACGAGTAACCCGCTGTCCAAAACTTTTACGATGTTGCTTGCCAACCACACAGCCTTCACAAAACTGATCATCAGTTTTTACATCAATTCCATGCTGCACTAGAAACTTCCGAACATGTTGCTTACCTTGGTGTACCAACCTTTCATGCCACAGCTGCAATGTATCGGAAGCTGACACTAAGCACACTTCAGCAGGATTTTTGGGGGGTAATGCACGCATGTGCATTTGGTACAAACCACTTAAAGTAACACTTCCCCATGCATGTACCTTACCATTCCTTTTTAGTAAACACTTCATGGAGTCTGCACAGAATAGAAAACCTCTTTTTGTAGTGGAGTTCACAGAAAATAAATTCTTACTGATATTTGGCACATACCACACATCACAAAGATGATTTTTCACCCACCTACCATTGACCAACATTTCCACATTCACTATACCACTGCCATGTGCTAATATGATGGCTTTATTTCCCACCTGTAATTCCTTTGGTGCTGGGAATTTTTGGTACTGTAGAAAGTAGTCCTTCCGGTTAGTCATGTGTGCTGTGCTTCCAGTATCTGCAATCCAAACTTCAGAAACAGGACAGTTCGATTCAAAGCTCACAAAGGCTCCTCCTTCTGGAACATGCCCACTTTCACTGGTTGAAGATCTATTTAACACCAACTTGCATTGTTTGGCAAAATGGCCTACCTTGTGACATTTAAAACACTTTTTCGCTTTTTCTGGACATTTCTTGTGTTTCTTCGGATCATCACTTTTTACCACAAAAGCTGTTGTGTCACTACTCTTGTTGGGAAGTCTCATTTCAATTAGCCTAAGTCATTCAGTTAGCCTGTCTACAGTACGCTCTTGCACTGGAACTGATTCCCATACACTTTTGAATTCAAAATATTCACTAGGTAAGGTAGACATGATTCGACTCATTAGAAGCAGTTCTGGTACCTTGGACTTCGTGAGACGTTCCATTTCGTCATTCATTTCACGAAAATTTCTCTGTAATTTGGACACGTATGTTGCAATGTCTTCCGCTGTATCTTTGGATTGATTGAAGAACTGCTCTGACAATCGATCCAAACGCTGTGCTGAACTTTGTTCATATACTGACATTAGTTTGTTCCAAATTTCCTTAGACGTATCACACGTGCTGGTAAGTTCCGAATTTGCATCATCCATACTATTCACCAATATCATTTGTGCCATAATGTCCGCCTTCTGGAATGTTTTACACTCTGCTTCGTACTTACGTCGATCTTCGGTAGTACACTCAGCACCAAGTTCCTGTGGAGAAGTACACGTGCCATCCACAACTTTTAGGACATCGTGGTGTCGTAACAGCAGCTCCACTTGTCGTTTCCATCTCGGCCAGTTCTTTGCACCTTCCAGCTTGTCTACTGTAGTCTTGAACTCCATCTTCAGCAGCAAACGAAACACGCTTCTTCCGAAACTGTAAAACTCTCACCAGTCCGGTTAGGAAGACAAAGGACACTTCCTGTTGTACTCCAAACAACAACGACACTTACTGTTGCACTCCGACAAACTACCAAATTTCACGGGCGCAGTGGGAACGTATCTGGGCCCATAACCTGTTGAACTTCAACACAGATATTTCCGTGACTTGGTACAAGGAGTAACAACACGTGCTAACAGTTAATTAACACTTTATTAGTGTCTAACGCGACCGACCGCGACACGATGTACATTGCTGCATTCTTGCTACAATACCACTTTCTTGGAGAGCATTCTCCACAGACTACTCACTACAGAGCAAAAACAAATGATAAGCCAATTTGACCATGTTGGGAAAGTGTGTCTTTTGTACAACGTTCAACAAAAATAAATAGGGAGGTTGGGTGGAGCATATTTGGAATAAGAGTTAATTTCTTGTCCGTTGTTTCCACTTGCATACACTAGCACTGGGGAGCTGATGGGGCTACAGCCTCTTCTGAAATTTTGATAAAATCATAATTTTCAAATGGAAGCAGTTAAGAACTCGGGGGGGGGGGGGGGCCAAAGTACTAAATAACTAAATAGAAGGTGGTGAAAGAACTCATGTTTTTTTGAATAAGTGTAACATAATTGATTTTCAAGATACAAACGTTTTATGAACACCAAAACCATCGGTAAGAAATTCAGTTTGGATAGGTATACAATGATTATTTAAGTATGGAAGGTGATGTCAGAAAGATGACGTTCTTGTTGCTGTACACACATCCAGAGTCTCTGAGGAGAGCAACAAGGATGTCATCTTTCCAACATCATCTTCCATACTTAAATAATCACTGTATACCTATCCAGACTACATTTCTTACCGATGGTGTTGGTGTTAATAAAACGTTTTTATCTTGAAAATCAACGACATTATACTTATTCCAAAAACATGTGTTCATTTTGCGCCACCTTGTATAAACCTTTCTTAAAATGACCCCTGATTACTATTTCTGTCTTTGGACAGCTTTGAAAACAAAGGTTCAAAATCAGTGGTTTATTTCAATTGGAAGACATAGAGAACTGTCATATGGCTGGTTGAATAATTTTGTAATAAAAATATATTATAATGTATATACTATTTTTTTTTATTTTTAATTTTTTCAATTTCAGAACAGAATACTTGCCACTTCAGATTTATAGTGGATGATGACATGAATGCTACAATAGTCAATGAAAGAAGGAAGGAACCAGTTCAATGGATAGTTTCCCTGCATGAACTCAACATCGCATTTTACAGTCCTACAGGAGAAAAGATAAATTCGACTGGAGGGAAATATAATGTGACCATTAACAGGAACATTACTAAATTGCAAATACATAGTGTTTGCTTAAACGACAATGGAACATATCAGCTTGTAGCACAAGATCAAACTTGTAACAAAACAAGGGAGTTCACATTTATTATAAAAGGCAAGTCGATGCTCTTATGGTGAATTTTCTTTTTATTCTTCTTCCTTGAATGACTTTTGTAGAGCTAAAACACAATGGACATTTACAATAAATTTTATTTATAACAATTTAAAAAGACATACCATAGAAAAATGACTCCTGCAAGTTCTCGCATTTCTCTGCATACAATTTAAGACAAAAGTGAGAATTCCAAAGTTGCAAGGCTAGCTTTGCACTCAAGAAACGATCTGCCATGTTAATATGTAATTATTTAGGTAGTAGCTGATATGCAATTATTTAGGTAGTAGCTGGTTTGTCATCTGCTGCAATTGTATCATCTTTACAGATTTAAATGCTGGACGAAGGAGCAATAGTGGAAGGGAAAGCTATACATGGTAATGATAGTCTTGAAAGTCTTGAATGAGATCGAGAATCTCGTACACTAAATCTCACTTTCTCCTTGATTTTCCAGAGGGCTGTCCCATAGGGTCTGTTCTAGTTCTCATCTCAATTATTACAAGTCCATCTCAGTCTGGTGTCGATTTTTACAAGCCCACCTGTTTCATCTAGATTCTTACAAGCCATCTCAGGTGGACTCCTCTCGGTACCAACCCTACTTACAACCAAATGTTCTAGGTTTGACTCTCGACTTGTGCATGACTGTGGTTTTCATTGAAGTGGAAATTGTTAGGTGTGGGAATGTCTGCTCTAGCCTTTGTAGACAGCTGGAAGGATGCTTCTATGGTTAACATTAGTGTTACTCATGAGAAGAGACATTTTTGGCTTGAGTGAATATTTTCAAGATGATACATGGAATGAGATAGCATTTTCATGAGACGAGATGAGACAGACCAAAGTCTCGTCTCATCTCATGGCAACACTTGTTAACATGGTGGAAATGAGACAGGTTGGGTGATACTTAAATTGTGCTGGTTGTTTGTGGTGGTGGTAGTGATGGTGGGTGCTTATCATAATTTATCTTCATTGTCATGATTAGCCAAAAGTAGCAAGGAAAGAGGAATACTAAATTAACTATGTGTTCTCAACAGAAAAGGGACATAAAAGAAGGATAAATACATAAATTTGCAAAATATATATTATCTGAAGATAACATTCGTTTACTGCAGGAAAGTTAAAAACTTCATGGACTATTTATTACCATATCACCTCTCATATTGAAGAAATTGATATGTAAATCAGAATGTTCTAAACATATTTTTATTTTAAAATTTGGAAGCAAAAATTATGATGAAAATAATTGTAATCCCAGAAAAGACATTGCCAGTCAGAACCTATGTATTGGCAATAAAGAAGTTCACATGATCAGCCATTGACTGTTGCCAGGATTGCTTTGTCAGTCTAATGGAAAAAACGCTCCACTGAGTGGCTGAATTATAGTAAATGCTGCTGTACCGTTAGGACATAATTCATCTGTAAGATATGGAGTACGTGTTTTTGCACTGCAAGTTATAATATACTTGTGTTTCACACAGTAACTAAAATCTGTAGCTTTCACGGCCCATGCTAAATTAACAGGGTGAGCAGAAAACCTTGCCTGCATGCCTTCCTAAATTATGATGTCAGAATTCATTTTTACTCCAGTAAGGTAGAATTTACTTCTCAAAAATGATTTTTTACTTTTTATGACAAGAGTTACATTATTTTCAAACTTACATTTGTGTTATATTTTCACAGTTGTTGTAAAAACAATGGACATGTAGTGATTTCTATGCATAATGTAAGATTTTATACCAGTATTTGGACATTTATTTGTAGCTAATGCAGGATTCTCTTTCAGCCTATCCAA
>NW_028143808.1:0-33864 GCF_977018435.1 Lepisma saccharinum
AGAGAGAGAGAAAGAGAGAGAGAGAGAGACCTCTTTCTTTCCCCCTCCTTTCTCTCTCTCTCTCTTTCTTTCTTTCTCTCCTTCTTTCATTCTTTTATGCTCTTTCTTTCTCTCCTTCTCTCTCTCTCTCTCTCTTTCTCTCCGTCTCAAGGAAAGAGAGAAAGAAGGAAGAAAGAAAGAAAGAAAGAAACTTTTTTCCTTCTTTCTCTCTTTCCTACTTTCCTTCTTTCTTTACTTCTTTTCTGCTTTCTCTCTTTCCTCCTTCTCTACTTTCTTCTTTCTCTCTCCCTTCTTTCTTTATTTCTAAAGAGAGAGAGACGATCAGTAGCTATCCATGGGGCTTGTGTTTTGGCTATCCTATATGAGTTTGTGATTGATTCTTCATCTACGTACTTCATCTTGTCACCACTCATCCTCATCATCTGAATTAGCCAAAAGTGGCAGAAACGCGAAGTAAAATAAATCCATTAATTCGTACAATATTATATTTAGATAGCGAATACTATGTTAATGAAATATTCCTCTTTCCTATTAATATACTATTAAAAATCTTTAAAACATCCCTGTGCCATGTTCTTTTTTTTTTCAGGAACATTGTTAATTAAATTTACAAACTACTAAATGTTAACTTTTTACAGTGTAGGTATTTCTATAACTGTGCAGTGCAAAATTGTGGTTTGCCAATATTCAAGAAACTACAAAAATCTTCAAAAGTTTAAAGTTGTAAAGTGAAAACTTAAAAATGCAAAATGTTTCTTTCTGAAAACAATGCCAATCTAAATAGAAATTCAGCATCCCCATTTTATTAATATTAGAACTGCCAATAGGATAAGATTTTGGATGGTTTATTTAGTTAAAATCAACAATGTGCCTTAGCTTCTTGTCATTTCTCATTTACTACCGCATTGTATACACATTCATTTTATTGTGTGTATGTATTAGATAAAGTTATTTTACAGTCTGTTTCAATTATTGGATTAAGAATAACTATGAACATCAATGGCGACGATTAAGGGGGCAATTGCCCTCCCACTTTTTACCACTTTTACCTCCGCACTATGCTAAACCTCATGTACGAGGGAAAGATAACTGTCTTTGCCCCCCCCCCCCGTTTGGGTAGCTTGCCCCCTAGTTTTGGAACCCAATCGCTGCCACTAGATGGATGATATACAAATAAACTGAATGATGGGACAAGCAAAATGAAACATTTTAACCTTTACTAGGATTCGAACGTGGAATCTCTGGTTTCGCATTCTGTTACACTGGCCACTACAACCCAGAAACCGGTACTACGTAACCACTTGAATTGAGTAACAATATTCTTGGAAATACGAGGATTATTTTTTAATTATAGGCCGTTGTGCGCTCACGTTGGCAACACTGCGTGCTTGGCGTTTTCCGCATGTGCGTTAGTTACCAACATGCATTGCACGTAAACAGACGCCATTTGAACTTTGTGAAACGCTTGGTGTGGTTGTGGTGGACATTGGAAGTGGTGAAGGTGATTGAAAATCCCGCCGGGTGTGAGATACGATCAGTGATCAGGTTTTTGACCGCGAAAAATGTGAAAGCGACAGACATTTACCACCAGTTACGTGAGGTGTACGGTGAGAATGTCATTGTTGTCATTTGTGTCCGTCTACACCCCCGAAACAAAACAACGTTCCAAGGAATGGCGCCACACATCATCCCGCACAAAGGTGAAGTGCAAGCAAGCGACCTCTACAAAGAAACTCATGCTCACCGTCTTCTGGGATAGGTTCGGGGTGCTTCTGATTGAGTTTCTGCCGAATAGACAAACAGTCAATGCAGCCGTGTATTGCAACACTCTCAAGAAACTTCGCCAAGCAATACAGAATAAACGATGAGGAATTCTGTCTTCCGGTATCATGTTGCTGCATGACAACGCACGGCCACACACTGCAGCTCCCACACAGTCGCTCATTGACTCATTTGGCTGGGAGAGGATTGACCACACTCTGTACAGTCTGGATCTCGCCCCTAGCGATTATCACCTATTCCTCCGCTTGAACACTTTAATCGCTGGGAAGCGATTCAACATAGCCAATGAAGTCAAACAGACTGTGACGGATTGGCTGTCTGACCTGGCGGCAGATTTCTTTGATGAGGGTCTACAAAACCTCATCTACCGCTACGACAAGTGTCTCAACAACTATGACAACTACGTTGAGAAGTAGCTGAATGTACATATAAACAGCCACAGAGGTAATTAAATTTCTTCCTTTGCATGTTTTCGTTTTATTTCAAAACGGCCCCTAATTAAAAAATAAACTTCGTATATCCCTCACATTCGTCAACTAACAAAATCTAATTGATGTTTTCAGATCCATTCACACTGCAAAAAAATCCACACCTAATCAAGGGGTAATGAGAAACATAATATTGTTGACAGATGTGCCAAATTCTACGTATGAGAATTAGCAATAAAAACAAAAGAAATAACTTTTATTTATTGGTCTGTTTAATTATATATATTATATAGAAAAAATTAATATTAATACGTTTTAATAGTAATACGTATTAATATTAATACAAAAGAATTGTAGAAGGTTAAGGATAGGAAGATTTGATCACAGTTAGTTTTGAGGTTGAGGCAGGCCCTCTTGTGAAGCGATTGTAAATTCGTTCTTGAAATCCTCCAGGATGACAAATTCCTTGTCCATTCGAAGGTAGAGTTCATCTTCCGCTGTGTAGGGCGGCCAGTCTGGAACGCCATCCACTGGGTTGTCCACTGCCGTAGGGTCCCTGCAAGACAAGTCTTTAAAACTCCAAAAGCTCCAACAACAATAATTCGTTAGGCTTAAAGGAGGCATTCTCTGATCATGTTAGTGAAGATATTCCTCTAGGGTTAAGTACTACACAGAGAAATCTAAATGCACCAAATGTATTTGATGCCCCAGAAACGGACCGATTGATTGACTAAAGGTAGTATCTTTTGCCATTTCCAAGAATCAGGTTTAGAGTTTGATGCAATTTTCAATTAAGGCCAAAGTGCATTATTTGATGCAAGTAAGTGTTTCTTCCTATTTCGAACGGCATATTAAAGTATGAATTGATGCTTTTTAATGCACCATCCTGCACCATGCAACCTGCATCCTGCATAATGCATAATGCACTTAAACATTTGGTCTGAGCTACAGACTTTATGGATTGTTTTGTTTTAGCTGATGAATTTCTGCGAAGGTGAGTTTGGGAGGGGATTCGTAGCTTGTAAGAGCTAATTCTATCCTCTCTCTCCCCCTCTCCCCCTCCCTCCCTCTCCCCCCCCCTCTCTCTCTCTCCCCCTTTCTCTCTGTCTGCTATTCAGTCTCTGAATGGAAAAACGTGAGAGTGGTTCGTCTTTATTTTTTTCTCCAGAACTCACCTACACATTAACCTGTGAGAACGTCTTCACTTCAGTTCCTGAAGACGAGAGTGACATTACTTACGAATGATCTCCAGAACTCGTTTGGTCGTTAAGCTAAGATAATCATCTTACTTCACTTCCTGAAAATGAGAATGGCGCTACCTCTGAATGTTCTCCGCAACCTGAGAGAACCTCTCCACTTTAAACCCTGAAGATGAGAGTAGAATCAGCTCTCGAAAGTTCGGAATCTTCTTCAGGAACTCATTTGGCCGATAACCCAGGAGAGACTCTTCACTTCAGTCTCCGAACATGAGTGATGTCAACTTTTAAAAGCAAGAGATCTACAATACTAACCGGCTGTGTTTCAGACTGAAGTATTAATAACTTCATCTCTCGAAAACTTACGTTCTCACAGGCGTACAGATATATGTACTGTTCTCTTAAACGATAGTTCTCTTCGAACATAGATCTCAAAGTCTCTCTCAAGGGTTATTTACGAACAACCACATAGCATTTGACTCCTTACTACAACTAATGGTAGATGGTGCTCGATTTACCTGTTCTTATTTCTACAATTTTCCTACTGGAAAGTTACATGTACATAATGAAATCATTTACAAAGTTTCAGAATTCAGTAGAATTTTAGAACAATGACACAAGATATCGAATGAAACTACCGTGACATTGTACAAAAAGCAAATCCCTAGTAAAATCATAGAACATTGCTGATATGATTAAATAAAAAGATTGAAAAATGTTATGGCAAAAATAACTTTAAATCTAATGGCTCTTTTACCAATGCGAAACGTTATTGAAACTTACCCATACATTGCAAAGTTAGCAAAAAGCTTGACGATCTTTTGTGAAAGTAGTTCTCCTTCGTCATCAAGAACTTCTCCCCTCTCGTCTCTGGGATACAAATATTTCAGTTCAGCAGAATGATCAACACCTGGAAACACAGAAACTACCCTGAAGGCAACTTAACTCTTTCCTTGCCAGTGTAAATTGCAAAGCATACGCTGGCCAGTTCTGAAACAAAATCGTAGTTAATTGAAAATCAATTGTAAGCCAGACAATAATGTTACTCCACATTTATTGCCATGGATTTATATCCATATTGATTAACTTTGTTGTATTGTAATGAAATATAGGTAGAGTGTTCATTTTCAAACTCTTAATGGAGGCACATAGTGGTTAGGATCCTACATTAAACTGTAGGTCTAGCCCCAATTAGCTTTTCAGTGCATAAAATTGAAACATAAAACAAACCTCGAACTAAAAACAAAAACCCTTAAATAAGAAACTCGTATCATGTTAATAAACAAGATGTTAGCTTGTTAAGCGATATCTGTAACAAACCTCTGATATACGCGTATATACACGTATATATTTAAACATATACATAATTATATTGTAATTGATATTTGACAAGCATATTTTTGAAGCCGATGTTTTTTACAATACATAATGAAGCAACTCTATACATTCAAGAATCCATGTGTTATTTTGTAAGTAAATTTCCACGTTACTGTCTACATGCCCCTGCTTTTGGTCACCGGTGCAAACCTTCTGCATTCTTCAACATGAATCTTTAGAACTTCATAGACTGTTTCAGGCTCTCGGTATTAATAATATTACACTAATAACGTCTACTAATAGCGTAGCATCGTATTTTCAGGCTACCATGTACACATGTAATATGTGCATCCTTACCTGCAATATTGTACTTGTTAGGCGACGAGTATTGCGGCTGATAATAGTTGAAAGCGTACCAGTAGGTCTTCTCGTTTCTTGAGTTGATTTGCATTGCTCTGAACGTTGGTCCTCTCAAGAAGGTCAGGCTCATAAACTGTCGAAAGAAATATATTGATGTTTAGTACGATTCCCATGTGAGAGACTAAAGGGTGTAGCTAATGCATATGTGCGTGTGTTTGGGTGGGGGACTTAAAATCAGAAGTCTCCAGATTCCCCATGATATTAGTTTTAGCTTGTTTTTGGTCTAACTTAAAAATCATTGCATTCAATGTGATTCAGAGGATTGCTATTTTTAATTTATATCTACTAATATACTAATAATGGAGACTTATAATATACGCAGATTAATAATAATAGTCCACAACATTAAGTAAAAATGGACAACTTTCATCGTCATGGCATGATATTTTATTTATCTTCAATGAATCTGGCTTTAGAAAAATCGTGTTCCTCATTTCAGTTTCTTTCTAGCAGCTACTCGGGTTAGAATATCTTCCTGGGCATGGATGTACTTTGTGTGTGTTCCTTCATCAATTCCATCATATCAGCACTCATCCTCATCTTCGCGATTAGCCAAAAGTGGAAGAAAAGCGAAGCAAAATAAACCAAATAATCATCTTTAGCATCTACCAAGAAGAAATTTCTGTAGGTGTGTCTGTCAGCAACATTGAGTGAACACAAAATAGAAGACCTCACACGAAAGTTTCAAATTTCTATTTAGTTTATTTTGAGATATTTTGTAGCAACTAATTTCCATTTTCTTTTTTTACTATGAGTTCAATTTCCTTACTATACGTTGAAGAACCTAATCCAGAACTGCTCCTTTGTGCCAAATTGTTAGGAATTCTAGCCTGCGTCACAAAAGTGTCGAACGCCCATCTTTCTTCTTGACCATCTACAATGCACCCACCGATGGTATTGAACCTTACCTTTAAATCCTTTCAGCTTTCACTTTCTTTTTTAATTCTTTTGATTTCTCTCTATTTCTATTTATATCACGAACTTTTTCCTTTGAAACTTACGTCAACAATGCCAGGGATGAGATCTTCAAAATTCTCCATGCTTGTGTTGCCAAAATACTTCATTTGAATAGCATCTACAAGTACATGACCAGGATCTGGTATACCTACAAAATTTTTAAAAATATATTTTAGCAATTCCACGACGGACCAGACATACGAGTTGGTATCCAGAATTTTTCAGACTGGTTCTGCCACTTAGACAGAAGTTCCAGTAATGCAATGCAACAGTAGATAGTAGTACTACTGTATCTTGGGAATCAGTATACAAGACTTTACGCAGTTGGATGAACGTGCTGATTATTTATGTTCTTTTATTTGGAGTCAATTTGGAGCGGTTGATCGGAGAAAGGGACAGCCTGTGTGCATCACATTTTGTGCAAATCTCGGGAAAAACCACGACGGAAACTCTGGCAATGATTGCACAAGTTTTCGGAGAAGAAAGAATGAGCCGTACACGCGTGTTCGAATGACATACTCGGGCTTCCCTGATGGCGAAGTGGTACGCGTATCGTTGTCGCCTTGTAATCAAGGGGTCCCTGGATCGATTTCCGGTGGAGGCACATAGTGGTTGGGATTCCACATTAAACTGTAGGTCCAGTCCCGATTAGCCTTACTGTGTATAAAGTGGACTTAAAACACCAACTCCATCAATCAATCAATCGAATGGTATACACAGTTTATGGCCAGTCAGACAGTCTTTGAAGATGACGAACACACAGAAAGGTCCGTCATTATTGCCAATGTTCAACTGCTCGTTCCTCAGGATCGACTTCGATCCACTCACCATCTTGCTGACGAGATGGGGAATGGTTTTGAGACATGCCAACGGAATCTGACTGATTAATTTGGTATGCATTGTGTCAGCGTCAAATATGTGACAAGATCATGACAGCTGATCAGGAATAGCAGCACGTTGACGTCTGCAAGGAGCTTCATCAGGTTGCCTCCGACGATGTAACCTTCCTGTCCAGCATTTACAGTTACTACCCTACTACAAATCCCCCCAAAGGAAACATCTAAGCTCACCAAGACTCAACAAGCGAGTCAGGTGAAGAACAAATTTCAGTATACTTATCATTCTCTTTGACCTCAAGGGGATTTTGCACAAAGAATTCTTCTCAGCAGGCCAGTCAATTCCACCTGCAACTGTGGCGTTTTTGCAGCGGCTGCGTGAAACTGTGCGGGGACGTCGCTCCGAACTTATGGCGGCTAAATAACTGACCCTTGCATTACGACAGCACGTTGTCTCACACATCCTTGTTTACCAGGGATTCTTTGACCAAAAATAACATGATTGTCGTCTGACATACACCCTACTCGCCTGACTTTTCTCTCGGTGATTTTTTTTTTCTGTTCCCGGCTGGATCAAGTTAAAACCTCGACAGTTTGACACTATTAAGATGATGGAAGCAGAAACGCAGGGAATGCTGGATGCCCTTACAGAAAACGACTTCTAGGATGCATTTTCAAATGGCAAAGTCGACCGGTGTGTACAAGTTCGAGGATGATAGTGGCCAAAAGGACCTATGTGTGTTTTCGACCAGATGGTAGCACTAGTCACTAAAATTTTGTACGTCACTTCGTACTAAAATAATTCATGTGGTCAATTCAAGAACGCTTCTTGAAGCAACCATCTGTGTTCTTTCCTTCAGTTATGTAAACAGATTTAAGATCACTAGGTTGTCTGGTGGTGGAGGCACATACTGGTTTGGATTCCACTTTAAACTGTAGGTCCAGTCCCGATTAGCCTTACTGTGCATAAAGTGGACTTAAAACACCAAATCAAACAACGAGGTTGTCTGAACAATGTGCTTCAGACAAAGTCTGAAAGTTGAATAATGCCTTGTCTTTCATGTATTGTAAATAATTTTTGAATGTTTTAGGAACATTTAGAAAATAATTTAACATTAACAATGCTATAACGTAACATAAATAATTTCAATTCTCCATCTTTGAAATATTGAAATTAATCTTATGTACTAGTGGAAAATACGAGTATATAACTTTACCATTTTGTCTTAACAAAGCTTCTACTAATCTGTCTTTCCTCAAATCAACATCCGTGGTGAAGTTGTTGGGTTCCAAGTAGATGCTTATGTACCCTGAAGAAAGACAAATGGAATATAAGTTTGACATTTTTACACTGACTGAAGTTGTCACGAATGTTCTAATATACTTATTGTAATATAATCTATGACCAATAGTCAATACTTTGCTAAGACAGATGATCTGATATGATTATAGCAGCAAGTGAAATAATTAGTGTAGGGTTTATCTATCTAAACACGTACATGAATATATTTTAATAAATAGCAAATCAACTACGTAGTTAGTAATATCTAAATTTTCTTTCATAATAGAATTGAATTGCCATTGTTTTGTTCGTAATGTAATCACAAGTTGGGAATATTTGGAGATCCAATTCACCTACATGTTTTTTTTTAGTAAATAAGAAATATTAAGAATGGTATGGTCTGGAAATACGTTTAAGACAATTGGGCTGTATGAATGACAAAGCAAGCTGTATGAATGAGTTCAAATGCGCATATACATCAATGACTCATTCTAGGAAAATTCTTACAGCAATTTTTTAAATGAACATTCTTGTTGAAGCTTCCTTTTTTCATTGCAAATAAAGGATAGGCCTATAACAATCATCAAAATCATTTCGACTGTGTAATATCACCTAGGAAAGATCCAAGTGCTTCATTCTTTGTTGTCCCGGACATCATAGGAACCTTGTGATATATTCCTGTCTCGTATAATGCAATGGGATCTTCTTCCAAGAACTTGATGTCTCCAGCTGTTTGGATCACTACAGGTCCAGCCAAAGACTTCTTGCCCAAGCGACTTTGTTCATTCTGGAAAGACAAGGCTCAAAACTTCCAGTTTATCAGAAATTGTACATGATTTATTGTGCTTTATGTTAGAAAATATATCAAGTTTATATACCGTACATTGAATCTCTAAACATTTCTGCACGGCCTAATACATTAGAATAAAGAAGCAAATTGCAAATTGGTTTAATCAAAGCACCGATACAAATCAAACAAGACAGCTGCCCACCTCTCCCGCTCCCCGAAATGATTTAGATGAGACAGCAGTATCAGATGTACTTGTAATGCGCATTTATGCTGAGCAAGGTTGAAAATGGACTATACACTGGAAACTCAACAGCAGAACCTACCTGATACTGACCCAGTGCCGAAACAAGATCTGCAGCAGGCGCTGGGCGAAAGCAATTGGCAACGATAGTAAGATTATCAAGGGAACATGCCAGAATTTCTGCGATCTCCAGTGCGGTGACTACAGGATCCCTAGCTACCAATTCAGTGCCGAGAATTGAACCACTTTCAAGTATGGCTTGCTGGTAGAGATCTGTCGAAAGAGACAAATTTTTTATTTCATTAGAGAACATTGAAGATCACAATACAATGATGAACAGGACTTATTGGAAACTTAACTTTAAAAATTGTTGTAATCGTTTGTCCATACTCACTTGCTGACAGAGGACTGACGAGATGGAAGTGGACGCTCATTGATCCTGCACTCTGGCCCCAGAGGGTGACGCGGTTGGGATCTCCACCAAAGATCCTGATGTTGTTCTGAACCCACTGCATCGCCTTCAGTTGGTCCAGCATTCCAGCGTTCCCAGGGATATCGTCTGTTTGCAGAGAAAGACTACCTGCAGAGATAATATAGTTATCAGAAAATAATTTATCAAATAACATAGCATTTACATTGAAATTTCAAAATATATTTGTTTCAGAAATTAAATAATGTTGTTATACTTTACGCCTTGAGGTTTCGATTTTTAAATATTGCTGTAAAATTTGCAAAATTGGATAAATTTAGCGGATCTCAGAGGTTCTGTTATTGGTGGAAGCTCCAATGTTACATGAAATATATGTTATGATCTTGTATGATCATATATTTTATGACATCTTGTTAGATTGTCGTGTGGTAGTGAAACATATGCATTAAGTGTTGTAACGAGTTGAGCATTGCTAAAAACGAGTCAAGAAAGGAAAATTTTCCTATGTATGTTTTATATCACCTTAACAAATATTACCCACTATCCTTGAATATAAACTAGAACAGAAGTTACAGTTTAAACATATAAAAAAGGTTCAAAGGGTGGTGTGTCACCTCATTGGCCGAGTTGTTTGTATGGTAGAATCATAATCTCGGCATGGCATTCCTTTGTGAGTTCTCTCCATTAATTCCATCAAATCCTCGTTCATCTTCGTTGTCATATTAGCCAAAAGTGGTATAAAACAAGGGCACGTGAGAAAATACTGCAAACTACGAGTACAAGATAGTGGTTGGTTACAAAGCGGGGAGAGTTGATCTGAAACCTGAAGAAATGGAAGTTTGTACTAAGACGGAAGAATTGGACAGCGTATGTAACTAACTAACTAACTAACACACTAGCCTTCTTATAACCAAAGGTTTATGGCTGCTGCATCACAAGCCTTCCATCTGTCCGTGTCCTGGTCAAGATCAATCCAATCTTTTCCATACTTGCCGATTTGCATTAGGTTCATCTCAACGTCATCCCTCCATCTTCGTCTTGGCCTTTCTACAGGTCTCTTACCATCAGGTCTCCCAACAAGAATCCTGTAAACTCTTCTTTCCTCTCCCATTCGTGCAGCATGTCCTGCCCATCTAAGTCTTCTTGATTTAATTATTCTAATAATATCCGTACATGAATACAAAGTATGCAGTTCTAAATTCTATAACCTTCTCCACTCACCTGTCTCGTCATCCATTTTAAGTCTAAATATTTTTATAGGGATTTTATTTTCAAATACTCTTAATTTATTACAGCATATGTAACCGTAATCAAATATCCAAGATTTTCAAAGGTTGGAGATAGAATAGTAATCATATATCATGCACATTAATTTCAATATAGATTACATTGCTGAATGGTGAAAGCTTATGAGGTTTCTGTAACAGTATTACTCCAAATTTGAGCAAATCCTATGTACGTCTTGTGAATAAAAATGGAAAACATCACCTAGAAGTCCAAGACGATACTGGATGCTCACAAGTACAATCTCTTCATCCATGAAGAAGTCTGGCTTCATTTCCGTCCTGCTGGATCCTGCAGTGAAGCCACCTCCATGGATAAACAGCATGACGGGATAGTTTGCATCATCCGAAATCTACAGAAAAAATTCAAGTTGTAAATTCGTCTGTAAAGTTATTTTTATTTTATTATTTTTCTTGAAAACTTTAACTTTTCATTATTTTCAATTTTTAAGTCCTTTATTTTATATTTTGGGGAAGAACAGATGAGATAGTTGGTTAGAAAAATCAGGAATGTGAAAGTACTGGACAGAAGATAATAAAATATACAGCATCATGAAGGTATGAATAATTATTAGGATTGTCTGAAAAAGTTTTAACTCACTTAATGGGAAATGTAAATAATTTTTATGAATAAAATACATCTTCTTTTTTTTATTTGGCGTCTAGAATCATTGGGGGTATTTAGGTTTCAGTATTTTTAAGTCGCCAATTAGAATGCGATCACAGTATGTATCCACCACAATTGCCCTTGAAATGTTCGTACATTCTTCATTTAATGGAAGTACGCGCAGTTCTGTCGTCTTCTACGTTCATATGCCTATAAATTCTAACTCCAGTAATATTATTTTCAGTGCTTACCCCCCCTCCCCACCATACCCCACCCACACACATATATCTTAAAATTTTCATCCCTGTACTTCGAACAGCAATTCCATACACACTTTAATCCAAACCCACACACCTTTACACTTTCTTTTCTTCTAAATGTGTATAACTCTCAAACTTTCTTTATTTCATTGATACTATAGAACACTATATATACTAATGTAAATTCATCACATTTTCCTTAGATGTAGCTTTTGCATATTTTTTTTACTATATAGGGCATCAAGTCATTATTTGTATTAATTTTGTTCAAAATGAAATGTTGTATGGCTTAATTGTAACCCTATGGAAATAATAATAAATAATAAGGAGATAAATAGTGAGCCAAGTGACGAAGGGCATGGTGTTTTTTTTCTGTTTTTGTCATTTCGGGAGCTCAAGCCTTTTACCCCCTACTTAAATATGCCACTGAGATCTGCGTAGAGGAATGACAATCCAAGAAATTTTTATTTGCATTGATCTCTAAATGAAATGATGTTATTTGCTATTCGTTCTGGCTGAAGTTCTATCCGAGATTCTAAATTCAAATATTTCTTCCTGGCAATCTTTCTATCTTACCTGATGTGTGTAAACATCCAGGGTTAAGCAATCCTCTACGTCACCTTCTACGTCATCCATTCCACTCTGAGGGCATCTTCTTCCTTCCTCGGTTACATCCAGGACATCTTCCCAAGGATCAAGATCCACGGGGGGCTACGGGAAAGGCAACCAACATATAATTGAGAATCATACTTCCATTATTAACGTGCTAATTTTATCGTTTACCATTTAGGATAGAAATAATTTTATTCTCTTTTGTGGATGTGTTATCATAATCAACGAGTTATCAAATCAGATCTAACAACGGTGGAGGCACAAAGTGGTTTGGATCGCACTTTAAACTATAGATCAAATCTCGTTTAGCCTTCTATGACTTAAAACAAGAACTCAAAGAAACAAACAAATGAAGCAAGGCTTTTTGATCTTCCTCGCCAACATTCCGATCTTATCTAAAGAAAATGCTTTCGTTTGTACATGTCTTACGTCCGATGTTACGTAGCCTCCCAAGAAGGGGGGGATGACTATGTGATTTTGCAAGTCCATTTCAATTAAAAAGTTTTATAGGAACAGTTCCATTAGTTTTCTGTCATTTCCCCATCCCAAAAGATACCCTCCCTCAGCTTTTTTATTCTACCAAACTTTTTGGTGTCATCACTAAACATGATCGACCTGGTCGATAGCCCGAGAGAATTTATTCATGGTCATGCATAAAATCTACATAACACTATTCCCATATCATATACGAGCACCGGCCTTGGCATGTGTGTCCCTTCATCAATTTCATCATATTATCATTCATCCTCATCTTCGCGATTAGCCAAAAGTAGAAGAAAAGCGACGTAAAATAAACCAAATCAATCAATCAACCATATCATATACATTTTCATGCGTTGCTTGTTACTGAAGACAGATTATGATAAAAGTATTCGTACTCACCAAAAATCTTCTTTCTCCGCTCGGTGGTTTTGCGTACGGTACACCAAGGAAGGCGAAGATTGTTCTATTCCCTCTTGTCACTGCTGTTCCCCCTCTGAGCGTCCCTAATCCAGGAAGCTCAACAATGGGCGATTCTTGAGCAATTGTAGCCACTATTGTAACCAATGAAACCAACCAAAAGAGTCGAGAATTCATAGCGCCAATTCACAATCTGCATGTAGAAATGTGTACTGGTCAAACTTTACAAGCTCCTCAACAATATCAATACAATGACGAAGGATATCTGTGATGCTTATCACTAAAAGATAGCGATCGAAAATGGAGACATTTGTAAGTCATGCGTAACAGGTGTGGCAGGTCAAGAGATTAGGTAGCTGTTAAGTAATGCTGACGTTCTTCAAAATCACGTGTAAATTCAAGTGTTTCTCATAACTTTTCATAATATTGGATACACTTATATTATATGACAGTTCTATCGCTAATCTTATTAATTTACAGTAATCTTCAATATCAAAGTTAATCTTCAAACTTCTATTTCCAATACTGGTTGTTAGTGATTAAGTTACTTGGATGGGCTACATGGAGTAATTATTCATATGATTAATGAATAGGCTAATGTTTCCAGGTTTAAGCCCCTGTCTGAGAATGGTAAGAAATTTTGAGTGACCCGTCATCAATTTCCTCTAATCATCACTCATCTCCATGCTAAAGCTTGAAAGACGACGCACAATAAGAAAACTAAAAGATCGAATATATTTTTAAAATACCGTAGAGCAAACGAATTACAAAGGGACGAGAATTTATGGTGGTTAACTAAGTTGCTTTTTAACTCTGTACGTTAAACGTGACGAAGCTAAATTATGATAGATAGAGTAAGCACATAGCAACGCCCAAAGGAAAGTTTTAGTCATAAGGAATATGATGTGTGACTTATCGCATAATCATGTAATCTTTTGAATTCGGATAATTCTCTCATGGAACACATTTTTGGCATTAATCAGGATAATATGAGAACATGAATGTCTAACCTAGTTTGTATTTTACACACTAATTTTCAAACTAATTAGCCTCAAATCAATGGGCACCTGATGAAACCCTGGGGGTGGGGGGTAAAGGCGGCCGGAGCGTGGTGGTGATCACATCACTTCCAAAATGGCCTGGATCGAGAATATGTGAGGCCCTACGTCCACATCTGCTAAATGTGCCTTCACGGCAAGGTGTAATATGCACAGGGAACTTTACCCTTTTCTTTAGATCTTCGCTTCTGTTAGCGGTTCACACCGTTCGGCAGGGACGGTAATGTGGCAATATAGCATGACGAAGTGGTTCCTTCTTTTATGCAGTGCATGTTCATTGCCTAGCTAGTAACTAGTGTTGCAAACTGTAATAATGAAGCACTATTTCTGTCACGGAAGGAGAAAGGCAGTTAAAGTGACTGTGAGTTCTGTTGGATTGGAAGCACCATATTTTTATTTTATACTAAGAATAACTAACTAAGCCTAATTAACTTTAATTTATTTCTGTTATCGAGTAGTATCATAAATATAATTTTGTTTTCATCCACACGCAAAAATTAATCAGTAAGTTTCCAGAGGACCGTTCGACCGTCCCTCCTCCTCCACTCGCACTCGCTGTCAGTAATTTTTTTAACAATTGTTTCTATCCAGGCTGGGCTCTTTCCTCGAACAAATTTCCATCTTCTTTTTTTTTGTTCTAGCTTACCGTACACCGTAGCAACTATTGGGGAAAATCTATTAACTGTTGCACCAGTAGTACGTAGAGTAAGAGTTGCGGACGTGAATTACCAGGATAGAACAACCCGATAGAGAAAATTTTCCATTGAAATACAGAAATGTATGTAGAGACCCGAATGGAAGAATATGAGCTCTCGACTTGTGATAGGCTATGCTTCGAACTCGAAAAGACATATATGCAGAAGTTCATCTTCATGCCCCCCGTTCCCCCCGAAGCTGAACTCATGTCCACCGAGACACTTGATGGCTTTTACATTGAGACTGAATTCTTAGAGATATATGATAATTAAACAGCAATCGCTGGTCTGATTTTTCGTATTTTTTTTAAATTTAAGCACTTATTCTCTTCTCTCTCTCTCTCTCTCTCTCTCTCTCTCTCTCTCTCTCTCTCTCTCTCTCTCTCTCTCTCGCTACACTCTCGTACAATCTCTCACACAAATTTATTGTTTCTACTTTCCTTCGCATTTCATCATGATGGCCATAAATGTTCCTCGGCATCGAGTATCATCTGTTATACAATATTATGGGGTGTAGTGCACCCTGACTGCTTTATGCACTCTGCGAGGCCCTGGCGTCTGGACTTACGGTCATTAGCTATAATCCCCCGTGGAGCCTGTATTTTGTGATTTCCGTGTGTGTTTGTGATTGCCCCTCCATCTGTTTCAACTTACCACCACCCATCCTCATACTCGTAAACAGCCAAAAGTGTCAGAAAATCGAAGTAAAATTAATCAATTCATACATACAATGTTATATTTAGAGACCGAATACTATATTCATGAAATATTTCATTTTCCTGTTAATATACTCGGGTCTCCCCGATGGCGCACTGGTAGCGTCGTCCAGGGGTGCCCACAGGGGAAGTTCATGACGCGTCCGCGTCATGGGAATTTTTTTGGGGGACAAATTTTTTTACCAATTCTATATATCTTCACACAAAAATGGGGGGATTGTATCGTTTGATTGACTTGTTATTGATTTTTAGTTTTGGTTATTGTTTATGGTTTTTCTACCTACCTGTGGGTGATCGCGACAATAGGGTTGAAATGAAAAAACACCTCTTATGCCTTTAGAATCAGTTTGAATGGAGGGGAGCGTTGTATTCGCATTAATGCAAGGTTAGTCGAGCAGACAAACAGTGCAGAATAAGGTTAACTGACAATGGCAGTGAGCCTAAAGTATCTAAAGTAAACATATGAAGGGCTCGGTGCAATAAGGAGCTAACCCTCACTTCTGTCAAAATTGAGATACACCGTGCAGTACGTTCGGTATGAACGTCTGCTGCATTCATCAAGAGGTGGTGATGGTGCTGTGTCACATTCGCGCGCAATCACATGGTACCCTTCTTCGAAAGTAACGTACAAACAGAAAGTTCAGTGCAACAAGGTGTCAAGCCACAGGAAAACGTCGGATAACGAGGAAGGTCTGGAGAGCATCTCCTCATATATTTATGATTCTGATGAAGAAAACGGCCCTCTGTGCGGTGACAACAGCTTTGATGACCCAGACTATGTGCGTGGACTGTCGAGCAGCGATAGCACCGCCTCTGAGGTAAGAAAGAAGTTTATATTTTTGGTATTTTTTGAAAATGTTGGTTAACACCTTATTGTCTCAGACTTGGGCACGGTGAAAACGGTTGGTTAGTGTGCGCCGTGATGTGCATGTTAATGAGCAAATCAGCTCACTATGCATTCGTCAGGCCTCTTGCAAGTTGGTACAGTAAAATCATGAACTTATTCTGATGACAACTGCTGCTAACATAATGAATGCAGGTTAGCACCATATTGCTGAAATGATTAATCACGAAGAAATGTACATGACACATGTACATGGTTCCCTAATAATGACAAATTCTGACAATGTACTATCAAGAACATTGCGATAAATCGTATAGAATAGGAAAGGTGGCCTCCCGGATGGCGCAGTGGTAGCGTCGTCGCCTTGTAATCAAGGGGTCCCGGGTGCAATTCCCGGTGGAGGCACATAGTAGTTCGGATTCCACTTTAAACTGTAGGTCCAGTCCCGATTAGCCTTACTGTGCATAAAGTAGACTTAAAACAACAAATCAATCAATCAACAGGAAAGGTATTGTAGAAATAATGTAAAGATAAATAATCATAATTGCTTGGTCATTTGCAAAAATTATTTGTTTCGGAAATTTCTGTTTGTCGAGTGGATTGGACAGTTATTGCTACGTGCTAGTTTACATTTTCAAATAAATTTGTTACTCTGATCCATTTCAGAATGGCCTTCACATCACAAGGACGACAGAGCGATCTCCTGTGAAACATCCTCCAGCCAGGACAACTGGGAGAGAGTGAAACGTAAGAGAAGAAGAAATAAAGGGGAGCAGTACACACCTGGGCACACAAAGGATGTTGTTCCAGCCAGGAAGATAGGTGAGCCATGTACTTGTCCAAAGAAATGGTGGAACAAAATTAAGGGGGATGCAGAGTTCTTTTTTCACACATTCTAGGACTTGGCTGATTATGCAACACAGAACACATACCTCATGAAAAATATTAGAATTCAGAATACGAAACGTTCCTACACAAAGGAACAATCTTCCAGGAGGTCATTCACGTTTTCCTATAATTTGAAAATTAATGGTGTAGATATGTGCAAGAAGGCTATCATCGTGATTTTGGCCGCATAGAGCTGTACGCAAGGAGGCAACATCCCATCGTGTATACAACAGATGAATGGGCAGTGATCAGCATCGATCAGCAGTGCAAACAAAAAGAAGAAATTTCATGTAACACGCATGCAGCAAACCAACTTCAAGGATCTCACACCACTTGTGGCATCAATTTCCAAGAAAACCACCACAGTTGGTAAGGAGCCCCTCAAGTTTAAAGAGGCTGCGGTGTTCATGATGGAATCCGCTACTCCCCATATTTTGCATGTAAGTTATTCATACCAGAATGAAGCGCCAGTATGGGCTTTGCCATGCAAGTACAAGGAACAGATTCCGATAGATGTCTGGAAATATTCAGACACAATGTCCCTGTTGGAATGGATCCCTCCAACATACAATAATTTTTATCTCAGCCTTTGTTCCGACGGAAGTAGCTGCCGAGGAGAGTGCAGAAATTCTGTATGGACTTGATGACTGATACATTAGGAGAGCCTGGATCAGTTGAATTCAGAATAGTTTGTGCGACCTGCATTCATATGCCACTATTTGGTGTCAGTGCTGAGAATATTTCGGCTGACACTGCATATGAATTAAACTTGTATGTCATTTTTTTCTCCCTATAAAGTTAACTTCGTTTTTTCATTCTTATGTATATTTTTTTGTTCACAATATAATGGTCATGCATTCCTGATTGTTGTTATTCCACAGAACTGACACCGAAGATTGTGATGCAATAAGGATCTAACCAACAATGGGAAATAATGAACTGAAAAAACAACTAATTTAATCATCTATGCAATAATTGTACCACATTTGAATGTGTCCATGTAAAATGGAAACTTCAGACATGCTTTTGAAATCAACTATACGACAATACAAACAATATTCAGATTTATGGATTTTTTCAAACTTTCAAATGCTAATATCTCGAAAACAACTTTTTGAGGGTTAGCTCCTTCTTGCACCGAGCCCTTCATATATTGCTTAAATATGTCTGTATTATACAGTGACGCAACGACAGGGGGGCAGGGGGTCATTCCCCCCCAAACTTCGACATAAGTCAATTCTAGGGTAGCAAGGGCGGACAAACATTGACGGCCAAGGGCACCTGCAGGGGAGGCACAGAGGAGCAATTACCCATTCGAGTAGTGTAATTGATGCTATTATAAACCCGAGAAAGTATGAACCCCCCTCAGGCAGATTTGCCTACACTTAAACCTAGCTCAACATGAGCATATGAGCTTATTGCTCAAGTGTGGAACCCTGTCTAATCCAAGATTTTTGTAAAAATGCCCTCGGGAATTTCCCGTGAAAGTATGAGCCCCCTCAGATTGATTTGCCTACACTTACAAAAGGCACTTCTGTGAGATTGTTGTCCATAAGCTTGTTAAAAATATGGCCCTTCTTGATATTGTTTTGGATACACTTAAAACTACGCCAAACGTATTAACACACCCACACCCACACACACCCACACCCACACACACCCACCGACACACACCCACACCCACACACACCCACACACACACACACACACACACACACACACCCATCTTGACCTTGACCTTGATTCTGACCTTGACGTTGACGTTGATCTTGATGTTGACGTTGACGTTGACGTTGACGTTGACGTTGATGTTGATCTTGACCACACCCACCCACACCCACCCACATACACCCACATACACCCACACCCACCCACACCCACCCACATACACACTCACACCCACCCACACCCACCTACATACACCCACACCCACCCACACCTACCCACATACACCCACACCCACCCACACCCACCCACATACACCCACATACACCCACACCCACCCACACCCACCCACATACACTAAATATACAAAACACACTGCTGAACCCAACTGATATTTTTATTAAGTATAGAATTTTGATTTGAATCCCAAGAAAGTTTATATAATAAACCAACAACAAAAATATCAAAGCCAAACATACATACACACACACACACAGACACACACATACACACACTGCTGAACCCAACTGATATTTTTTATTAAGTATAGAATTTTGATTTGAATCCCAAGAAAGTTTATATAATAAACCAACAACAAAAATATCAAAGCCAAACATATTTACACACTAAGTATATACACTAGGCATACAAAACACACTGCTGAACCCAACTGATATTTTTTATTAAGTATAGAATTTTGATTTGAATCCCAAGAAAGTTTATATAATAAACCAACAACAAAAATATCAAAGCCAAACATATTTACACACTAAGTATATACACTAGGTATACAAAACACACTGCTGAACCCAACTGATATTTTTTATTAAGTATAGAATTTTGATTTGAATCCCAAGAAAGTTTATATAATAAACCAACAACAAAAATGCCAAATCAAAAATATTGTAATCAATGCAATAAGAATATATCCAGCCCCAATTGGGCTAAGCATCAAAAGAATTGTAATCCAGACAAATGCAGAACAGCCACAAAAATATGCCCCAAATGCCATAGAAAATATAGCATGGAATATTTCACATATAAACATAAAGATACTTGTTCTACACAGTCATCAACATTGCCCCCACAACCATCTACATCTGGTTTGAAAAGAAAGCATGAAACACCTGTTAATGCTAGAGCAGCAAAGCAGCCACGCTATGAACCCATCCATAGCAGTTTTGCTGGCCAACTTAGGGATTACCGGTTTGTATCAGAGCAAAAATGTGGTATTAAGAATTTTTTGAACAGTATAAATCCTGATGTGCAGGCAATTCTAAATGCACAAAATGGCTCTTATAAGCTGTCCCTCAAATTGTTTACACAATATAAGAAACCAAATGGCACAAAATTTACACAGCCCCACATAACAGAAACTGTACCTATATATTCAAATGCAAATTCAGACAAAATAATAAGCAGTTTGATAGATCAATTGAATATTAAACACTCTGAATTTGCAGCAAAAGAATCAGGATGGAGCCTATGCGGATCTCCACACAAGCTCTATGTTAATATTTCTGAATTCAGCCCATTACAAGGATCTACATATCTGCCATTACCTGCCAATATTAAAAACAAAACAGCCGTGGTTAACATAAAAAATAATAATGAGAAATGCTTTTTGTGGTGTATTTTAGCTGCTTTGTATCCAGTTTTAAGGCATCCTGAGAGAATAAGTTATTATAAACAGCATGAACATAATTTTCATGAAGCAATGGAGGGCTTAAAATATCCAATGTCTGTTCAGAATATTGATAAATTTGAAAAAAAAAGGCCCGAGATATCAATGGTAGACAATTATCTATTAATATTTTTATTTGTTCTACTGGCCGTGGCAATTGCTTAATAGATCCTCTCAGAATCAGTATACTTGATGATGATTCTGCTGTTTCGATTGATTTGCTCTTAATTGAAGGGGATGACACATATCATTACACTCTGATTCATAATCTTCAAGCTTTAGTCAGAAAACAACTAGACAAATTTAATAGAATATTTAAGTTGTGCAGAAGATGTTTAACTGTATTTTATGGTCAAAAAATAGTGAATGGGGTTCGGGAAGTGAATACAGAAATTGCTAAAAACAAGTTAATTGAGCATCTGAAATACTGTGGCAACCATAAACCTGTTCATATGGTGATGCCAATGCCAAGTGAAAATGCCAAATTCAAAAAGTTTGAGGCCTTGTTGGAACACCCAGCATATATAGTCTGTGATTTTGAATCAAATCTCAAACCTCTTGCATTCTGTAGCCCAGATCCTGATGAACCTTCAATTACACCATACCAGTTACATGAACCTTCTAGTTTTTATTATGTTGTTGTACAGGATGGTGTTGTTAGTAAAAAAGATTCATACATGGGACCAGATGCCATCAAAGAATTTGCACATAGAATAGAAAATGAGTGCCATGACATAGCATCTAATATCTTATTAAAATCAAAACCTATGTTGCCTTTAACAGAGAAACAGATTGAAGATTTCAACAATGCAGAAAAATGCCCGGTATGTGATTCCGAATTTTCAGATACAAATATCAAGGTGAAACACCATTCTCATACAGATGGTAAATTCTTAATGGCCCTGTGTAATAGCTGTAATATTAAGATCCAGAGACCAAAATTTGTCCCTATATTTGGCCATGGTGCATCCAATTATGATTTTCATCATTTGATCAGGTACGAGGGGTTTGACAAGCAGAATTTAAATATTTTAGCTGAAAATGATGAAAAATATATAGCTATTAGCAAAATAATTAAAGTTAATGGTGTTCCTATTCACTTAAGATTTCTTGATTCCTACAGAATTCTGTCTGCTAGCCTGGCTACACTGGCCACTCAATTATCTGATGATCAATTCAAAATCACATGTGCTTTGTTTCCAAATCAGGACCTGAAATTAATTAGGCGGAAGGGTGTATATCCATATGATTATGTTACAGATTTTTCTAAATTTGATGATTGTTCTCTGCCACCACAACAAGAGTTTTACAGCAAAATCAGAGGATCTGGAATCACTGATGAAGATTATCACCATGCCCAGTTGATGTGGAACAATTTAAAATGCCAGACACTTGCTGATTATCACAATGCATATTTAAAACTTGATGTGACCCTCTTAGCTGATATACTGCAGGCATTCAGAAAATCTTCCATGAAAAATTATAAACTAGATCCAATTTATTTTTACAGTGCTCCGGGGCTAGCATGGTCTGCAATGTTTTTGAACACTAAAATGCAATTGGATCTGATTCAGGATCAGGACATGTATCTGTTTATGGAGCAATGTATAAGAGGAGGCATGGTGCAATGCTCTCAGAGATTTGCCAGAGCAAATAACAAATATATTCCTGATTATGATCCAGAATTGCCATCAAATTATATACTTTATGTGGATGCAAATAGCTTATATGGTTATGCTATGATGAAAAAACTGCCATATGCAGGGCTTGAGTGGGTTGAAGATTTCAATATTGAAGATCTTAAGGATTTTGATGACAGTAACCACGGTCTGTTCTTAGAGGTTGATCTGACAATTCCAGATGATTTACACAACACATTTTCTGATCTGCCCCCAATTCCCGAGGTTCAGTGCTCACCTGGCTCTAAACAGAAGAAATTGATGATGACTCTAGAGCCAAAACAGGGTTATGTCATATATTACAAAAACCTCCAGTTCCTGATGCATGATGGTGTTCAAGTGACCAAAATTGGAAAAGTTTTGAGGTTCAGGCACTCAAGATGGTTGAAGCCATATATTGATACAAACACAGAGCTTCGAACATCTGCAATGAGCCAATTTGATAAGACCTTGTTTAAATTGATGGTCAATTCTGTGTATGGCAAAACAATTGAAAATGTCAGAAAACATACTGATGTTAAAATAATTACTGACCCCAGCCTGAGCAAAAAATTGATAGCAAAGCCCAACTTCAATTACAGAAGAATTTATGATGAGCATATGGCACTTTTTAATATGAAAAAAACAAAGATTAAGTTTGATAAGCCTATTTATGTAGGGGCTGTGATATTGGAATTGGCCAAATTACACATGTTAAAATTGTTTTATGATGTGTTGAAACCTTTTTATGGTGATTGCGTAAAACTGATGTACATGGACACAGATAGTTTTGTTCTTGATATTTAACAGACAGAAGATGTTTATCAAGATATGTCCCAGCCTGAATTGTTTAAATACTTTGATACCAGTGAACATTCAAAAATTCAACACCACAACAAAAAGGTGCCTGGCAAGTTAAAAGATGACACACTTGGTGATGTTATTGTAGCATTTGCTGGGTTAAGGGCCAAGATGTACAGTTTTGAAACATGTAGTGGTGTTGTTGCCAAAAAGGCCAAGGGCATTGGCAGAGGAACTGTGGACAAAGAGCTTGAATTTGAAGATTACAAAAATTGCCTCAAATCATGTAGCACAATCAGAACATCAGAATCCAGAATTCAGAGTGTGGATCACTTATTGACTAGCAATATTGTAAGAAAAGTGGCTCTGGACCCACATGATGATAAGAGATGCATTTTGTCATGTGGCATACATACTCTACCATGGGGTCATTGTGATTTGAAAAATGGCAATCAATGCCCAAACACAGAGCATGATTTGAAATAAATAAACATGCCTATGAACTTATTTGGGTTCAAAAAACAGGCTATTATGGACCTTCCAACACCACAAGCCTCTTCTGATATAATATCTAAACTAAGTGCTTTGTTAATTATTCATCTGAACAGCATACTTACAGATGTTGATGATGAAACAGGTAAAATATTGTACATATTTAACAATAATTTAAACCACTACCAATTACCTGTAGGTGGTCAATTACAATTTATTACAACCCCTGAGGGTGATGTTAAAATTTCAGTAGGGAGAAATATTTACAGAATTAAGCACTCAAACATGATTTCTGGCACTGTATATACTGTTTCTGCTAGTGACTGCTTATATATTGAGGTCCCAGGATCCTATGACAAGCTTATACCTTTTTTTATAGAATTAAGAATCAGGTATTCAATAATAAATAACCACTAAAACAAAAATGCCTAATGATATATTTGGCCATACAAGGCATGAAGATCACAGTGATGAGATTCTGATGCTTGATGTCAGAGTCAATAAATTAAGAAGTGATTTACAAGCTTTACAAACCACACTGAATGCCAGTCTTCAACTAGAAATTACAAATTTACAATCACAACGCATAGACCCTCTTCTTAACATTGATTCTGAACTCAAATTGCTGCTTCAAAAATATACTGACTTGGCCACATTGGATAATTTTCAAAGTTTAGAAGAAACTGTAGCAGCTCTTCAAGCCAAATTTAAGACCCAGGCCACCAACTCTGAGCAATTGAAACAACAATTGGAAGAGCAAATAAATAATGTCCAGGCACAGCTCCAAACAATTGTCAAAAGCATAAAATCACAAGAAGATTTTGATCTAGTGATTTCCACTCTAAAAGAACAGATTCAATCACTACAGATACCTAATCTGGACCCTCTGAACAATGCCATAGCCGAGGTTAAAGAAAAAATTGAGACACTTGAAAATTTTATGAACAACTTGCCATCTTCTGATGCTTTGAGTGCAATAACTCGGAGTGTTGCCAATATTAAGCTGCAACTTGAAACATATGAAGATTTTGGAAAAATTCAAAGTACCATAACCCATCTTGAGGGTACAATAGCAGCAGTGCAAAGTGATTTGACAAATGTACAAGAAACTCTAGAATCCCGCCTGCCTGGGATTGTAGATACCCTTGTCAGTGTCCAGCAACAAATCACAAAGCTTGAAAACCTCAACACTGAATCTGAGCTATCTCATTTTCATCACTTGATCGATGATATCCAAACAAAGCTTGAAATTTTACAACAATCAACACCCACTCAGGTAGATATAGCCCTGCTCCAAGATGCTATGCGTGGTGTGGTTGATGCTTCTGAATTAAATGATGTGAAATTGGCACTTGAATCTTTGCAAAATACTGTATCAAATCTGCCTACATCACAGGAACTTAAAAATATAAAGAGGGCAGTGAATCGCATATTGAAATCAGAAGATATCAGGAATATCCAGACAGAGATCAAACAACTTACTCAGACAGTGGCCACTCTACCAACCAATCAACATATTAATGAACTGCATGCCCTGTTTGAGGATATCAGAAGACAGGTCCATGATCTTACAACCCAAAATTCAAAATTGGCAGTTGTTGAAAATTTACAGCAAATTGTAGCTAATATCAAGCAACAGCTAGGGACCATGGAATCCAATCAAGCAAGTGCTCTGTCTGTTTTTGCCACCCAGCTACAAGAAATTGTGCAACAATACGAGAAACTTGTTGTGGACAAAAAATCAAGCCAGGCCATGATGATGTTGTTAGGACCATCAATGAGCACCTTGAATCTGTAACAAGCAGATTGCTTACAGCAGAAAAAGAAATAACAGGCATAATCGAGAATCCTAAACATACAGTAATTCTTGAATTGTACAGCATCCCCAACAAAGAATATGATTCACCATTTACACCAGGTGGCAAAATATATATGCTGTCCCCTGCACAATTTTATTACCAGTTTTTTGTTGGGGGCACACTGAGACCAATCAAGATCAAATATTGGCTACAACCACAGGCACACCACTACCCCACCTTATCAATAACAAATGCTGACAACAAACCAAAAATCACCAGTGTAGAATTAGAGGATTTTACAGATCTCAATACATTAGAAACATCTTATGTTGAAGATGATGGCTCTCTGGAATTTCATATACAAATAGGAGACAAATTATATTTAGAAAATCCTGTAGTATCAGCTGCTGAACACCCCATAGTTGCAATATTCTTGTTTTCATATTATGTCTAGACAAATTATTGTTGATGAATTACACAGACAAGCCAGACATAATTATAAGAGACTGCTAGTAGTCACAAAAGGCATAGATGATTTATGGCAGTGCGACTTGATTGAGATGGCAAGTGGACAGCTGAAAAACTTAGACAAAATCAACAAGGGCTACAAGTATCTACTCACTGTAATAGATACATTTTCAAAATTTGCCTGGGCTGTGCCACTCAAATCCAAGAGTGGAAAATATGTTACAGAAGCCTTCAGGACAATCATCAATCAGAGTGGAAGATTACCGCGCTATTTGCAAACAGATAATGGCAAAGAATTTTATAATTCAGTGTTTCAACAATTTATTAAAAGCCAGTCAATACAACATTACTCGAGTTACAGTGATCTCAAGGCCTCAATTGTAGAGAGATTCAACAAAACCCTAAAAAATCTTATGTATAAACAATTTACACTTCAAGGTAATTATAAATAGATTAATATTCTTCCAGAACTTCTACAAAAATATAACAACTCGGTCCATTCCACAATCAACATGAAACCCTCTGAAGTAACTTCATCTGATGAGCAAAAATTGATCAGGACTGTTTATTATCCTAAATATCAGCCAACAACAAGAAAAGCCAAATACAGGGTGGGTGATCAAGTAAGAATCAGCAAATATAAGCACTTATTCAAAAGAGGCTTTACAAGAAACTGGAGCACTGAATTATTTACAGTGGTTCAAGTTAAACCTGGGACCCTTAACACATATATAATAAAAGACCACCGAGGAGAAATTCTCAAAGGCCGGTTCTATGAAGAAGAACTCAACAAAACTAAACAGCCTGACACATATCTCATAGAAAAAATCATCCGCAGAAAAGGCAACAAGTTATTTGTCAAATGGCTAGGACTTCCAGAACACAGCTGGATCAATGCAAACAAAATGATAATATGAACACCTGGGATGTTATAAAAAGACTGCCAGAACCTGAACAGCAGATTAAGAGAAATGGAATGCTGCTGCCTGATAATATTAGATGTCTTATTGTTGGGCCATCAGCTTGTGGTAAAACTACACTAATGATTGATAATTTTTTATTGGCACCCAACTGGTTAGACTGGAAAAACAGGCACTTGTATGTTTTCTCTAAGAGCTTGGAACAATTAAAATATCCGCAGCTGATGAAGCTATATGATGGACTGGATATAGCCACTTTTGAACCAGATGTTAAGCCACTCCATGAATGTCTCGATAACTCTGTTGTTGTGTTTGATGACATTATACTGGATAATCAAAACAAGGTTAGAAATTTTTTTACACAGGGCCGACACAAAAACATAGATTGCTTCTACCTGGCACAGACTTTTTCTAAAATTCCGAAGCAGCTGATCCGAGACAACAGCAATTTTATATGTGTGTTTCATCAAGATCATACCAACCTCAAACACATACATGATGAATATGTAGGTGGCGACTTGAGCTACAATGATTTTTCTAAGTTTTGCAGTAGGTGCTGGAACCAGGACAGCTATGGGTTTGTCACAATTGATATGACAAGAAAACCTAATAGTGGTAAATATAGAAATAAAATTAACAATTTTCTAGACATTGAAACATATATAACTAACCATGAAAAGGCCAATTATTGATGATCTTAAATTAAGAGATTATCTTGTAAAAACATTTAAAGGATGGAAATCAGAGAACCGAGGAATCTATGAAAAACACAAACAAACAGAACAGCCTATTATTGATGCTATTAGTGAATTAGGTAAAAATATCAAAACTGTTACAGAGCAAAATCAAAATTTGATCACAGAGCTTGTACCTGTAGCTGCTAGGAACATATTAGATTATCCAATCACCCCACTTTCTAGTATTCATACACCTAGTCCTGTTGCTCCTCGAAGAATTGAAGCTACTCAGGATCCTATTGAATTGGGTCTTCTTGCTCAAAAATATTTAAGCACACCTAAAGACAACAAAGATGAGGTCTTTGGCTTATATGCTGACACAGAGCGTGATGGTAGCATCATACATAGAATTGGCAATTTCAGAGTAACATTTATGGGAGATGATCTGATTGTATATTCAGAATCTCATCTTGGAGAAAAAGGTGGTTTTGTTAAATATCCCGGAACACCTGGATTGTGGGAACTGATGACAAGGAAAAGGCCTGGCAGCTATACAGATCAAGATTATGAGCATTACAAAGAAATATTAATAAAATCAGATGCTCTGTACCAGAACAATGATCCCACACAAAAAAGAGTCAAGTCTAGTAGTGGAGCAAAATACAACAACTTAATCAAGCCCATATGGTCACAGATCAAGACTGGCAGTGGAATCAAACATTACAACACCCTGCCCAAAGAATTTGTGTGGGTTGATGATGTCAGGAAACTTGTAGATAGGTTATTTCTGATAGCTGGGGAGGAAAATGCTGGCAACCACAATTTTTACAATGAAAAGGTTGGAATTATGGACATGATAAGCACCAAATTGTCTAATTTTATAGTGAATGACACTAAGGGGATTGGATATCTTATAAAAATTATTAATACCCTACCACCTAAATTTTGGAATATTTCTGAGGGTCGGGGGCTGGTTAATGACATTATAAACAAGCTGCCATTTGAACTACACATTCCAGGCTATCAGTATTGTGGTCCCGGTACAAAATTGGACCACAGATTAAACAGAGGTGATCCTGGTGTTAATCCCCTAGATGCTGCTTGTAGAGACCATGACATAGCATACAACACACATTCTGATCTTGACAAGAGACATGTTGCAGACAGGAAATTAGAAGAGGCTGCATTTGGTAGATTTGTAAGCAAAGATGCTTCTTTAAGTGAGAGAATAGCAGCATTGGGGACCACCATAGCTATGAGCACCAAACAAAAACTGGGGTGGGGTTTGTGAATATGTATATATAATAAACCTAGGATGAAGGCCAAGGGTGTTATGTATCAGGTACCTTATGCAGGTCTTAAATCTCTTAAAACTATTGATAGCCTTTTAACCAAAAAGCAGCGCAAGAAAAAAAATTCTTGTATTGCCAAGGGCCATGGTATGAAATTATTACTTAGTACCCCCCAATTAAAAAAATTACAGCAATCCAGGAAAAAATCACATGTGGGGGGATTCATATTTACTATCCCGGCCATTTTAGCAGCACTTGGGGCTGTGGGGAGCTTGGCTGGGGGATCAGCTGCGATAGCAAATACAGTAATAGATGCCAAGAAGAATAAGGCAGAATTAGATGAATTGAAGCGCCATAACCTGGCCATGGAGAAACAAGGCAATGGTGTTAAGAGAGCCATGAATAAGTTTAAAAAAAACAAGAGCCGGTTACAAACCAAGATATTGAAGCTTTAATCAAGCCACTGGGCATCAAACATTTTAGAGGTGTGTACATGTCTGATTCTTTGCCAGAGCAACCACTCAACAAAGAGTGTGGCATAGTTAATTTGGATAAGTACAAAAATCAGGGCTCTCACTGGATCTGTTATCTTAAATATTTAAAAGATGAGGCATTTGTGTTTGATTCATTTGGAGGTATTCCACCTGAAAATTTAATAAAATATCTAAATTCAGCTAATCTTTATTACAATAATGCCCGTGTTCAAAACTTCAAAGATGTTAATTGTGGACATTTGTGTTTATCTGTTCTTAGATATATGTCTCAAATAAATAAACCATCAATTGAAGATTTTCAAAAAGCCTTGTGGTATTTAAAACATCATGGGGGTATTCCATCTCACCAGCCAAAATTCAATATTGAAACTCAGATTACATGATGACATAGTGTATCCCAAAACAATAGCTCTCAGAGCATTTTATGGCATGTACTTGATCCCTAATATTACACACCCCAACAACACAATTGCAGTAGGGGATCAAAAAATTGTCATCACTCCAGAGCAATATAATCTATCTACTCTACATGCTCAATTACCCAGAGGTATAGTATTAACTCAAAATTCTGTCACTCACAGAGTAGAGATTGTATCTGCTACAGAGACAGTGGATCTGGGTACTATAGGAGAGCTGTTAGGATTTGAGAACAACACAAAACTTGAACCAGCCATCAAACACACTGCTATTAATATACCCAAATTCTTAGCCATAGAGACTCTGAATATTCACTGTAATGTGGCCGAGGGTATGATCACCAAATCAAATGGCATAGGCTCTCACAAACAAACTGGCATTATTGCAACATTCAAACCTAATTCTGAATTTATCTAGCCCATCATCTACACTCCATCCCCAACATTATATTTTCCTGTGTGCCATAATAGAATAGATTATATTGAGTTGATGGTCACTAATGAAAAAGAAGAATTAGTTGATTTTGCTGGAGCCACAACAACTGCAATCATAGAAATTAATATTTAAATAAAAATACATACAAAAAAATAGAAAATATTGAGAGTTATGAGCTACAATCATTCCCTCCAAACAGGAGGACATTTGCAAATTTAAATCAACCCAACACAGAGATTGAGGTTGATCTTGATGTAGGGGATGGCTTTATACACCCCCACAGAGCAGATCTATACATCAAGTTTGATGTTGTAAAGCTCGATGGTACAGATTATCCGGAAAATTCAAATATAAGATTGGTAGACAATTTTGTGCCACATCTGTTCTCTGAAATTGAGATCAGAAAGCATGGTGTTGTTATAAACAGAGTAGATTATCCCGGCATTACCTCCACAGCTTTGGCCACATTAAAATTATCCAAAACCGAGGCTTCTTACTACAAAATAGGTGGATTTGAGGCTGGTGATAAAATATTATCCAAGAGCCACACAGTGCTGTTCCCTATGCGCCTGTTGCCAGGATTCTTCTCAGATTACAAAAATATTATGTGGAAGGGTGGTTTAAGAATCACATTTAGAAGAGCTGCCAATGATAATAATGCTTTGATGAGGTACAGCACATTAAACTCTACAGGGGAAGCTCTGCCTAATACCCTACCTGATGAGGGCAAGTGCATTATTCAGACTATGGAGCTAAGAATGCCAGTTGTTGAATATGAGGCCAGTTATGCTCTTAAATACAAAGCAGATATCCTAAAAAATCCACAGATTCCTTTACAATTTTATACATATCAATGTGTACAGAAGCCTGCATCTGGTACCTATTATGAGTTTGATGCTACAAATTCATTCTCCAGTATACAATATGACATGCCGGATTTTGTGGTGGTACTGTTTCAGACTGGAAGACACAACAATCAGGAAAAGAATTCAAGTAAATTTGATAACTGCAACATCAAGAACATATATCTTAAAAATGGCAGAAATGAGGTATTCCCCAGAGAAAATTATAATTTAGACATGTCCAAGGATGATTTCCTCAAATTATATGAGGCATTTACAGCATACAAAAGGGTCACTACTGGCAATACTGACATGTATTACACACCAGATGAATTCAAAGCACAGAGACCCATGTTTGTCATCAATACTTCAAAAAGGAAACAAGTTGTGGTTAATGACAGGACAAACATTAAAATTATCTGTGAATTCCACGATACACTCCCTGATGACACCATATGTAGTGTTATTCTTATAGGTGAAAAATCATATGTTTATGATGTAAGAAATGAGAGAGTCACAGAGCAATTCTAGAAGAATTACATTGTTTTAATATTAGATAAACAAATTGAACCTGGTATCCAATTGAACTTAAACCGGAAGTGGACCGGAAGTAAATATGTGTGGGTGTGGGTGGGTGTGGGTGTGGGTGTGTGTGTGTTAATACGTTTGGCGTAGTTTTAAGTGTATCCAAAACAATATCAAGAAGGGCCATATTTTTAACAAGCTTATGGACAACAATCTCACAGAAGTGCCTTTTGTAAGTGTAGGCAAATCAATCTGAGGGGGCTCATACTTTCACGGGAAATTCCCGAGGGCATTTTTACAAAAATCTTGGATTAGACAGGGTTCCACACTTGAGCAATAAGCTCATATGCTCATGTTGAGCTAGGTTTAAGTGTAGGCAAATCTGCCTGAGGGGGGTTCATACTTTCTCGGGTTTATAATAGCATCAATTACACTACTCATTCGATTTCAAATTTTATGCAAATAAAAATTCATTTTGTAAACTTTCTTGCTTGCTTGGCACGCATTATCTGCTTTCCTCATTTTCGTCAAGATCTGAGCTGTAGCTAGGGGCGGCGGAAGTCAGTCATGGGCGTCGAATGATGTAAATGAACAAAAGTTGTAAAAGAGAGAATGCCTTGGCGCCCCGTGATATTGTTTGCCCCTTATTAGGGGCAAATAGGGGGAACATTGACGACCTAGGGCACCTGCAGGGGGCACAGAGGAGCAATTACCCCCTTCGATTTCAAATTTTATGCAAATAAAAATACATTTTGTAAAATTTTCTTGCTTGCTTCGCTCGCATTATCTGCTTTTCTCGTTTTCATCAAGTTCAGAGCTGTAGCTAGGGGCGGCGGAAGTCGGTCATGGGCGCTGAATGATCTAAAAGAAAAGTTGTAGTAGAGAGA
This sequence comes from Lepisma saccharinum, assembly GCF_977018435.1. NCBI lineage: Eukaryota > Metazoa > Arthropoda > Insecta > Zygentoma > Lepismatidae > Lepisma > Lepisma saccharinum. The sequence continues at coordinate 32,599 of NW_028143808.1, forward strand.
ATGTCATGGCGTCCAGTGAAATTATTTGCGCCCTATTAAAACAATATTGCTTTAAATTGCAAAAATTGGAACTAAAAATTTTATTGCTCTCTTCTCTCGCATTCTGCCTGTTTTCTTTAATGTGAAGTATTTAAATAATATATGTTTTATATTTGTATTGAATAAGCTTTGAATATGTACACAATTTAGTGTTAGCTTGTTACATCTGTATTTTCTATTTTATGTCGCTCCATGATGCATATGTGTAAAGCATATATTGTACATGAAAGTTACACATGCATCTTCGGAATGCATTTATCATTCATTTTCTGCCATTCAAAAATACAGTTTGTGTGCTTGATTTCCATTATTAGCTAATAAATGCTTTAGCACAGACTTCTACCCCCTTTTTGTGTAATTTATGAGGATAATAACGTCTTTACTACTACTACTACTACTGCTGCTGCTGCTGCTGCTGCTACCACTACTACTGCTGCTGCTGCTGCTGCTACTACTACTACTACTACTACTACTACTACTACTACTACTGATGGTGGTGGTGGTGGTGGTGGTAGCAGTAGAAGTAGTAGTAGTAGTAGTAGTAGTAGTGGTAGCAGCAGCAGCAGCAGCAGCAGCAGCAGTAGTAGTAGTAGTAGTAGTAGTAGTAGTAGTAGTAACAATAAAGCCATTATTAATGTTATTATTATTATTGGTACGTTTATCCTGGTACTTCCCCCCCACCAGACAAAAAGTCGTGGTTGCACCTTGGGTATTATATTTTTCCGCAAAATTTGTCTGACAAAAATAATTTGAGTAATTAATTCGGCATAAACGGGGGGAATGTTCTACCTTTTTAGGGATGAGTGCGTCATGGGCCTTGGGGGGAGGTTGGTCACCCCTGGCGTCGTCCCCTTGTAATCAAGGGGTCCCGCGTTCGATACCTGGTGGAGGCACATAGTGATACGGATCCCACTTTAAACTGTAGGTCTATTCCCGATTAGCATCACTGTGCATAAAGTTGACTTAAAATATCAAATCAATTAATCAATCAATGTTAATATACTATTAAAATCTTTAAAACACTCTCGTGCTATGGTTATTTTCAGGAACATTGTTAATTTAAGATACAAACTACTGAATACCAACTTATTACAGTGTAGTTTTTCCTATAACTGTGCAACTTCAACATTGTGGTTTCTCAATATTCAAGATACTACAAAAATCTTCAAAAGTTTAAAGTTGTAAAGTGAAATCATTGTGGTTTCTCTATATTCAAGAAACTACAAA
>NW_028143809.1:0-33404 GCF_977018435.1 Lepisma saccharinum
AAAGTGTGTTAAAATTTAATTTTTCAAAGTTAAAGTTTTAAAAATACAATTTTCTAAAATTAAAAGTTATAATAGTATATTTTTGTTAGTAGAAGTTTTTATACTAGAGCAAATTATTTTGTTGTTAATTTAAAATTTGTTAGTTAATGTAAAATTAAAGTAATTAAAAATCAATTTTTCAAAGTTAAAGTTTTAAAAATACAATTTTCTAAAATTAAAAGTTATAATAGTACATTTTTGTTAGAAGAAGTTTTTATACTAGAGTAAATTCTTTTGTTGTTAAAGTAAAATATGTTAGTTAATGTAAAATTAAAGTAATTAAAATTCAAAAAAATAAAAAATACTGAACAAATAAACAAATAAAGATCTAAGAAAAAAAGCAAACAACCTAAGTCAAATTCAAGCAGCAAGAGGAATACACAGAACCAACATGGCATCCAGAAAAAGAAATCAATAGTTAAGCCATAGCACAGTTTAAAAACTACGTAGCTGAAACCTTAGAGAAGCATAAAACTGCAAACACAATATAACTAGATTCTTCCAAGGCATAGAATAGAGTAAAAACATGTCTTGCTTATGGACAAACTCAACAACATAGGAATAAAATAGACAAGCAATCCTTTTTTCAGTAGAAAATTCCAGTTACTCAAGTAAGCTACATCATACGTAGTACATAAGAAGAGCAAATTAACATCATCAGCAGTAAACCATCATGCAACTTCTACCTGCTGAAACAACTAAGTGAGTATAATTTATCAGAAAAAATGCCTACGTTTCAGCCTAATTTACCTCTACATTAATAATATTACCAGAATACTAAGGCTTCAAAAGTGAACACTAAGAATAATGTTCAGACTAAAGTATAGGGCATCTTGCAAAGGATTATTACTCCCTACATCTACAAGTCAATAACAATTATTCTAAATAATACGAACTTGGACAAAATATAGTCAAATACACAACACAAGAAGAAAAATAATTACAAGCAAAACAGCAGACACTCAATATCTCAAAACAATCATGTAAAAATATTCTACAACAAAGTGCCTCATAACATAAAACTGCTAAGTCCCCACAACATATACAAATACAATCAATAAAAACTACTTGAAATGGGAAAACTGACTACAGACTCACAGACTTGATGTAAAATAACAGCAAAACTTAGAAGCATGCACAGTCAATAGTGCTCAATTTGCATACAGTTCACATGCAAACTCTCATGAAAAGGTTCAAAACAGTCTCCCAGCTCAGTTCTCATCTATACTTGGACAACAAAATCCTGCAACAAATTCTCGGAAATCCTACCTTTCCTACCCTTGCTTAAATAGCTAAAGTGCAATCTTCATACTAAAATATTGATAAAAGGCATATCTATTTACATAAAAGTGTGTACACATATGTTTGTCTGCGTGTACTCTTAGATAAATTGATAAAAAAGCAATATAGTTATAAATCAAAGACTATACCTAATAATATTAATTTCAAAATAAGCTGATAGAAAAAATATAATAACTACAGTATAAGCTTTTAATTTTTGTTAATTACAAAAAATAAAAGTTAAATACAGTAAATAAACTTGGTCCCTTACATTGAAAAAGGAACATAAATTGAGAGTATTTGAAAATAAGATCCTTAGGAAAATATTTGGGCCTGAAACAGATGAGGAGGCAGATGAGTGGAGAAGATTACATAATTTAGAAGTACATAATTTGTATTCATGTCCAGATATTATTAGAATAATTAAATCAAGAAGACTTAGATGTGTAGATCATGTGGTACAAATGGGAGAGGAAAAAAATATACAGGATTCTTGTTGGGAAACCTGATGGTAAAAGACCAATAGGAAGACCAAAACAAAATGTAGGGATAATGTAGAGATGGACCTAAAGGGAATTGGTAGGGATGGAAAGGAGTATATAGATCTTGCTTAGGACAGGAACAGATGAGAGGCATGTGTTGCTGCAGCCATGAACCTTCGGGTTTAAGAAGGCTAGAGAGTTTGTTAGTTATACATTAAATAAGCATAATATTTGGATTGTAAGTAGAGAATATAACAAATGTACAATGCATTGTGCGAAAACTGTCAACTTTCCATTATAAGCAGAAAATTAAACCAATTTGCCTTAGAAATACATTTTAAGAATAGCACAAAATAGCATGCATAATAGAAAATTAAGAAAACTTTCTGATGCATAAAAGTACTGACTAGTGCTGAATGAATCAATTACTGTAAAATATTATTCTCTGATTCAAGTGATTTAACTGTAAACATTATCTTTTGTGTGTAAAATATAATTGTTAGTTGCACTGATAAGTACAAATATTAACTTCATACGCCTTCAAACACTCTAAATAACATAACTTTGATATATAAATTAGTAACAATTTGTTAAAAATTAAGTTAAACTGTACAATTGTTTTCTTAAATAAATATAAAGTAGTAAAAATACTAAACAAATAATTCCTTCTTTTGCTATTTAAAGGATGTCAATCAGTGTAAACCAGTTGTTAGTGGCTAAATAACATAAAATTTGAAGACAGCAACAATATTTTTTTAAAATACTGTTTTTTTTACCTAACTTTGTGAATTAAATACTAGTACATTTTGTCAAATTATAAATAAAATATACCTATTTCTTTGGTATTAGTACTATAGTGAAGGAAAATGTTACTAAAACTTGGCTAGTACAGTAAATCTGAGAGTTTTAGCTTTATTTGTCCGTAACTGGATATAATTGTAACTTGTTAATCTCGCCAAACACAATCTTTGCCTCAATTTTGGAAGCTAGCTGAACTTTAGCGTTTCGAATTACATATAGTGAAGGCCTCTATAGTGGAAAAATACACCCAGTCTGTAAAAATTTGGAAATGTTGTCTCCTTCTCTGTCGAACCAGACCAAAAGTGTTCTCAAATGTTTCAATATATTTCTTAACATAACTAACTTTTCAAGAAAAAAATACCTTGTGCCCAGATAGCTTAGTTGGTATAGCATTAGGCTTTTAACCTATCTGTCCAGGGTTCGAGTCCCTGTCTGGGCGATTACAATTTTTAAATTTTGTCATCGGATCTTTAGCAGAATGGATATAAAATATGTTTACAGTCTAACAGATTATTATTTATCTAAAATTTTGCAAATAAGCTTTTAAGTTTCTCAAATATCAGCATCTTTAGCTAACAGTACAGCATAACCAGTATTATTATAATAGAAAAGTTCTGGTGGTAGAACCTACACCTACTGTAATATCTCTGTGGTATTAACTTACATGCAGCCCATAACTTTTGGGAGTGTTTCTCCTCCGTTACATTTCCTCGCCATTTACCCTTAGCGTCGCGATTAGCCTCAGAAGCAAAAAAAAGTGAAATCTTATATTTGTTCTTTTTATATCTCTGAAACCACCTATACGATAGAACTACATTTAATGAATTTTTCAGTCTTCCTGTTGGATCTGTTAAATAATCCAGTCAATAAAAATATACTTACATAGAAAAATCTGTTTTTCAGATACTTTAATCGTGTAATCTGCTTTTGCCTACTTCCTCAGAAATATACACAATCATAGTTCTTTATAAATTTAGCACCTGATATAGAATAAGTCGAAGTCTAGTTAGAGTTGGCCAGTAAGTACTTCTGGTACATGTAGTTACTTGAAAAATCAAATATTGGGTGTATAAAAGATAGCATTCTTGTGAAACAGTAAAAAATCAACCTCATTTCCTCGTAATATTAGCTGTAAGAGCTTCTTGCAGATTAACAAAGCTCTGGCGTGTGGTCCTAGCCTCGTATAATAAGCCAAATGAAAATAACCCAAATGTTGATGCACCCAAAAAATCCAGTAATACTTAAAAAATACCTTGAAAAAGGTTATAAGGCTAAATTATTCTTCTAGCATAGAAAAAACATTTAGCAAGTGAACCTATGGTCCATATAGTAAGTTGTCTTTGAACTTCGTCTTGTCCTGTGAATTGTCAATATATTGATAAATGGTTATATATATATATTTTTTTAAAAAAAAGAACACTGTTGGTAAGCGTCCAGTTATGGACCTTTCGGTAAAGGCATTTCAGTCTTTATAGACACACAATAATTTTCGTTACACTAAACATTTGGCCTCGTATAAAGGCAAATAGTCGAAATGTTAAACATTTCGTGTACTTTATCCAGTAAGCCTTAGCTAGAAATACAATAACAGCGTTACAGGCATTAAAAATAAGCAAGCTTAGATATTCTAGTGGCACATAATAAATATAAAATATCCTTTAAAATACTCTTGACAAATAGTTGTGGGTTATCTGAGATCAAAATTTTCAAGCCCTCTCTCCTGCATAAATAGGCTCTAGAATTCACTAAGCCTCAAAATAATATTGGGTACATAAAATAAAAAGCAGATGGAGAGTGATGCTGATCGCATCATCTCCAAACAGCAAAAACAAAAGTATATGGATGGAGCCCCTACCTGATATATTTAGAAAACTTTACCTAGTATAAAAGTAACAAAATACTCAGCAAACTCTAAAATAAACAAACTTTCCTACGTAGCAGGCGTAACCTGACCTAAATAAATACATATACAAATACAGAACCAAAAATAGCATAGTGGAAATCAGTAAACCCTAATAATAATAATAATAATAATATATTCTGTGGCTTACATTTTAGCTAAAAGTACTTTCTTTTAGTGTTTTTGAAAAAAATAAATAAATACTAAACTCTAAGTTAAAAATTTGTAAATGTATATATGATACAAAACAAAATAAACAAAAATTAATACATACCCTGCAAAAAATCAATAAAAAAGTTGAAAACCTCTCTTTGTGCATCCAAAATATAATAACAAATCCTTCCTGACTGGATTAAATTGTGTTATTTGAGTAATAATAAGCCTAAACTTGTAAAATAAAAGGGTAGAACTTGTCAAAACATACTTTTGCATCCAAAATATAATTCAAAACACATCTAAATTGTGTTATTTGAGTAAACTAGAGAATAATCCTGTAAACTTGGAAAAAATCTCTCTCTCTCTCTCTCTCTCTCTCTCTCTCTCTCTCTCTGTGTGTGTGTGTGTGTGTGTGTCTTTGAAAGTCCAAAATGTAATAAAAATGGTGCCTGAATAATATAAATAGTGTCATTTGAGTAAATATTAGGCTAAACTTGTAAAATAAACAAATAAAAGTTGAGAACACACACTTTGTGTGTCGAAAATGTAACTAAAAATCTTTCCTGAACAGATAGAATTGTGTTATTTGAGTAATAATAAGCCTAAACTTGTGAAATAAACAGATAGAAGTTGAGAACACACAATTTGTGTGTCGAAAATGCGACTAAAAGTCTTTCCTGAACAGATTGAATTGTATTATTTTGGTAATAATAAGCCTAAACTTTTGAAATAAACAGATAGAAGTTGAGAACACACACTTTGTGTGTCGAAAATGTAACTAAAAGTCTTTCCTGAACAGATAGAATTGTGTTATTTGAGTAAAAAAATAGGCATAAACTTGTAAATAATAAATTAAAAGTTGAAAAAATCTCTTTGTAAATACAAAATTTAATAAAAAATGTTGCCTGATTAGTACAAATAGTGTTATTTTGGTAAAAAAATAATATAAAGTTGTAAAATAATAAGTTAAACGTAGAAAAAAAATGTCTTTGTGAGTCCAAAATTTAATAAAAAATGTTGCTTGAATAGTACAAATAGTGTTATTTTGGTAAAAAATTAACTTAAAGTTGTAAAATAATAAGTTAAAAGTTGAAAAAATGTCTTTGAGTCCAAAATTTAATAAAAGTGTTGCCTGAATAGTACAAATAGTGTTATTTTGGTAAAAAAATTAACATAAAATTGTAAAATAATAAGTTAAAAGTTGAAAAAATGTCTTTGCGAGTCCAAAATTTAATAAAAAATGTTGCCTGAATAGTATAAATAGTGTTATTTTTGTAAAAATAAGGATAAGCTGTTAAAATGTTTGACATAAAGTCAAAGTTTGGTAAAAAATAAACTCAAAATTAGGTTAAATAGCACACAGTAACATACATTTACTACCTAAATCAATAATCAAAGGGTCCTAGGTTCGTTACCCCGTGATAAAAGCAAATGGTGAAAACTGTAGGCCCCGTCCCTAATAGCTCTCCCTTCTTCATAGTACAAATAATAAACCCTTACGCTTCGTTCTCCTTGTTCAATTTAAAGTTCTCGCTCCAATCTAATTGGGTATCCAAAAATCCTTTTTTCTTTTGTTCTCGGTAACATTGGGCTACTTTGACAGAAACCTGTTCTAACATGCAAACTTTCTACCCTAAAACGACGCGCTAAAGCGTCCTGTGCCCTGGAGGCAAACCTGAGCGGAATATTAATTGGCGGCGGAAACCGGTTCTACAAGCAACGCATAGCTTCAGAAATTTGACCGTTGCTGCACATTCTCAGACATCCTTTGTTGTCTGGTTCAATCCCTCCCCTGCCCTACAGTATTGCATACCTTTCCTCTGTTCTTCCGTACTGGTTAACCTTGGGAAAAAAAACGGTTCTGAAAACCTACCGACGCGTTCTCTGATTGGTCAATTGTGTTCGTTCTTTGTTCTGACGTTCTGACGTCATTTGACCTTGAACGCACACTCCCCAAATTCCTTTCTCGTCTACCTGCGCTGAATATTAATTCATTCTCTCTGTCTACCCTCACCGCCGAGTCGAGATTCTGAGACAGTATTCTGTCTAGCGTGTGAGACCATCGTGTTTCATACCATAATAACATACATTATTGCATAGTACTAATTAATAATATTACATATCGCGGGTTCGAATACCGGGACCGTCCCCAATCGTAATTGGACCTGTACCTACAGCCATTACCACCGTTCATAGCGGTTCATAAACCATAGAAAACTTATTTTCAATACTATAAACATTAATATTAACATTTTATACATTACATACTTTGCAGTAATGAATATAAAACCATATGCATAGCCTTTAGTACCTCTAATTACCTTCTATATACATATTTTTCATAAAATAAATAATTATATATTCATAAAAAGTTATAAACATGCAAATACATAAATGTAAAGTATTCTAAGTACATGCAAATGAATTCTAAGTACGTGCGAATTAATTAAAACCCGTGCAAATTAGTTATAAGTACGTGCAAATAAATTGCGAATATTAAACGCCCGAGGGCACAAACATCCACTATCGTATTCAACATCTACTCACTAATGTACACGTTCTTACGGACTAATGTGCCGAACGATGCGATTTACCAACACTTTCGCTTTTGTCACTTACAACGTTTACCATTTTTAGTCCTCAAATACTAATGAAAAAATGATATTTGAGACAATATGGCTTATGGCAAGTTATGTTATGTTAATATAAATCAATTAGATTTCATAGTTGTTATTGTTTTGCATTCTTGTTTTACTTTTATTGTACGTATTGAAATCATTAACAAATATGAAAATCATCAATGCTATATTGATGTAGATTTGTTAATGATCTCTTGAGAGAGAAATGGCATTGAACACTCACAAGTCACAACTACACTAATTTGTGTGTGTTTTCGATATTATTTTTAGTAAAGTATACTTGAAATTAAAAGTAATTGCTTATCTTTTGTTTGTTGGAACAAAATAATTTTGGTCGGGGGGATTTTTGAGGCCAAGATTGTTGGTGGGGGAAATCCCCCGTCCCCCCCAGGATTTCGCACCCTGGTGGTATCCAAACTTTATTTGTGTTCAGGGCCAACTTAGTACTTCAGCAATTTATCACGAGCCATATTGAAGTGTGCTTGCGCTGAAGACTGCCTCAAAAATACAATTATAGGCTTTATGCTAAGGCGTGCAACATGGGTGACCATCGGGTTTGGTCGGCCCTATAATAATAATAATCCGTCGCGCAACAGCCCATGAAGGGCCTAGGCGTACCTACCGACTGCCGGTCTCCCTCCCACGCTTTCATTCGTCACCTCTAAGCGTGGAGATCTTCAACCGGTATTGGAATAGTCGGGGGGTCGGCCCGACGTATCCCCAGCCGTTATAGTAGGTCTCCGTGACCGGATTTCGCTCACTCACTCGGAGCTCCCCAATTTCCTCACGATGGTGGGTTGCCACCGGCCCTATACGTAGGCCGAATAAATTCCGACCAGAGCCCTACTTCAATTTAAATTAACATCGAAAGTGTTATACATATGTTCCAAGGAATACAATAATAAAAAAAAAAAACTCCCCGGCGGGGAATCGAACCCCGGTCTCCCGCGTGACAGGCGGGGATACTAACCACTATACTACCGAGGACTGATGTTTACTACCTCAATTGGAGTTACAAGGGACATTATTCGTAATGCATGACATTGCTACTGTACTTTTATAAACCAGATGGTTGTCAATACGAAGCAGCGTCACATAATGACAGCAAAAAGGAACATATCGAATAAATATGTGAAGATACAATGACGCCGTATTATTCAGATGTGACGACCGTAAGGATCCATAAAACCGAGGATCAGACAGAATGCCTAACACAAACACAGACACACACATGATTTTCATGAAGAAATAGCAAGTATTTACTCGATTTCTTGTCTTCGGTTGTGCCACCGGCAAATGTTTAAATCGGCAATTTATTTCACCAAACATCACAACACCAAAAAAAAAAAAACAACAACAAAAAAACGGATTGTTTGCCTTAATAAAAATAATAATAATAATAATAAATAAATAATCCGTCGCGCAACAGCCCTGAAGGGCCTTGGCTTAACTACCGACTGCCGGTCTCCCTCCCACGCTTTCCTTCGTCACCTCTAAGCGTGGAGATCCTCAACCAGTATTGGAATATTCGGGGGGTCAGCCCGACGTATCCCCAGCCGTTACCAGTGCAAAACATTTTTCAAAGAATGAGTTTCTTGTGCTTGCAATGGGAATCGTAGAGATATAAAACAAGGACCTGTAATAAAAAAGTTTCCGTGCGTACAGCAATACTACAATCATTATACACGCTCCCAAACATATTTAGGAGGGGACGGGGGCCGGCGGCTTCAGCCTTGTGGACTGCCGCCGCAATGAAGCAAGTTGATACAGTCACGGACATAGACGTCCGCATTTTTTTGCAGGGAGGGACAAGGAAAGTTGTTTTTTTTCTCAGGGGGGCAAACAAGGTACATTTTACCTAATAATAGTGTTTTTCCCTCAAAAAAACATTGCTTAAATTTGAATTTATCATGTTCGTGCAATAATTAACACAAATCATTTTGGCTGAAATGAAATTATATGTGTGAAATATATATATAAATATCCCACACTCTTGTGCGCTTTCATATATTCTGTTATTTTACCCATCAAGTTTATTTGCACACATACCCAAAAGTTGTGTTTCATTACATTAATTTCGATCAACAAAACCACGAAATGTACGTACGGAAAAGCAAGGGGCGCTGGGCTGGAAAGCCTTCGAAATCTACGCAACATGCGGTGCCGGACGTAATCACGACACAAAGCCTCACCATCTAGCGGAGACTGAACGAACTGCAACGAACCTAGCTCTATACACGCTAAATTGGATCTTCCTGCCATCTAGTAGTGATTATGTGAACCTCTTCGCGGTTTTCAGCTGGTCGGTATAGGATAAAAATTGATTAAGATGAGACAGCCAATCAGAGACATTTTCATCGCAAAATTATGTTGAATTATGGAGATATAATAGCAAAGGATAATGAAATCATCAGATAAGTAATAGGTACAGAATAGTTTTAACCAGTAAATTGTAGCAGATTTTAAACAACACATATTAGTAAGAATCTATTTCGGGTAGTAAAAATCTATTCTTTTGCAACTTGTATACGTTACAATCCCATTCCATGAGAGGCAATGACGCATGGCGCATCGATGGAAGGGAAGGGGGGTTATGGAGGTCAGACCCCCCTCCTTGAGTCATGATGTTGTACAGAAAAATATTTTTTCCACAATTTTATAATGGAAAATTTCTGATCCTTGTATCTTTGAATGTTCGGAAGAGGGCATATTTTCTATATTTTTCTATATTTAATACAGAGGTCTGGGGGTTGGTCGTCCCCCTAGTCTGGCTGCAGATCTCCACGCCCCCCCTGGTGGCCCGCGTGGGAGGGAGGCCAGCAGTCGGTAGGTAAGCCAGGGCCCACTATTGGGCTGTAGCGCTATAGGGTTTTACAGTGTTGTATTGTTCTCATGAAATGGGGGGGAATTGGATTTTGAGCTTTGAACGAAGAATTCAGATCCCACCTATTTTATTCCTTTCTTAAAAATCTGAATAACTGGTTTCGTGTAAAATTTTTGGTGATATTTATGATGCAAAAAGCAATTGCTCACAGCAGCGGCGAAGATATAGTACAAGCAATGCAAGCACTGCTTGTATTAAAATATTATTTAATGTACTTAATGTTTTAGTCTTATTTAGTTTCCATCGCAATCAGTGACGCAACCACAGGGGAGGATTGCCCCCAATCTTGGTCGGAAATGAGTTCTAGGGGGCAAACATTGACGGCCAAGTGTACTTGCAGGGGGCAATTACAGCACAGAACTTCAAACTTAATGCAAATAAAAATACTTTCCGTAGAATTTTCTCGCTCGCTTCGCTCGCATTGCCTCCTTTTCTTAGTCTTATCAAGTTCAGAACCGTTGCTAGGGAGCGGCGTTAGACGGCCTAGGCGCCGAACGATGTAAATGAAAAAAGTTATAAGATTGATTGATTTGTATTTTTTAAAAAAAAATGTCTACTCTATGCACAGAAGGGCTGATTGAGACTCGGCATATAGCTTAAAGTGGGCTCCGAACTACCACGTGCCTCCACCTGGTATCGAACCCGGGACCCCTTGATCACATAACGACCATGTTACCACTACACCATCGGGGAGGCACAAAAGTTGTAAATGATATAATGCCATGGCATTTTCTTGCTCGCTTCGGTCGCAATTTGTGTTTCTTCGCTGTAATGCATTGTGAATCACCAGACAGAGAAATATGACTTGTCTTAATTGATTTAGTTTAAAATGCATGAACAATTGTTTCGAGGAAAGAGAACGTACACATTTGAGAGACAATTTATTTAATTTTTGCTGTTGGTTTATTGTGAAATGGATGAATTGGTTGCGTAATGTATTTATATAATATAGGATGCTGTATATAATATGTATTAAAGAAACTTTGAATACGTACACAATTTAGTGTCCACATCACTGCACGTTACATATATTTGAACCATATATCGTGAAAGTTATGTTAATGTAAAAAAGAATTATACTTGGAATGCATTTATCAAGCATTTTCTGTCTTTCAAAGATAGTTTATTCCGTTATTAATGTGAAATTTAACTAGTTAAAAAATAATTCAAATCGTTTGTTCGACCACAACTTCTTTAGCACAAACTTCTACCACCTTTTTGCGTAATTTACGAGGATAATAACGTCTTTGATACTACCACTACTAATATTAATAATAATAATCCAATAGCGCAACAGCCCAATATCGGACCAAGGCTTACCTACCAACTGCTTGCCTCCCTCCCACGCGAGCCACCAAGACGAGTGAATGCCTTAACCCGCTCGGCTACGAAGGAGGACACCACTACTAATACTGTAGTAATAATAATAATGTTGGTCCTGGGTTGGAATCCCGGCTTGGGCATGGATGTTTGCGAGTATCCGTTCATCATTTGCATCATGCCATCACTTATCCCCATCTTCGCAAATTAGCCAAAAGTGGCACAAGAAGCGAAGTAAAATAAAGCAAATCAATAATAATAATAATAATGTTATAATAACATAATTAGTATTATTATTATTATTATTATCAACATTATTTTATTAACATTATTTTTTACATTATTTATATTAAAATTATTATTATTGGTACGTTTTTCCTGATACTTGCCAGGACCAATAACCAATGTGCGTCTTCATGAGCACATAAAGAAGGTCACAAGGATTCTGATAATTAATAATCATAAAATAACTGAAAGAAACCATTATCATTACTCTAAAATAAATGTAGGTCACTTAAATTACAAATTATTTCATGCCAACTGACCAGATTTTGGAAATCGGCCCCGCCTCACCATCTCAGATTTTGATGAAATTTGGTACAGGAGTTGGTCTGAGGCCTAAATGAAATTTTAGCTCAGCCCGGTGCTGGCAACGTTACCAGAAGGCATGTTTAGCTGCCTCCTGTGCAGCCATAAATTGTCTCAGAGGTCCATAAATGACATCTCTTATACAACGTTTTGTGTAGATTTCAAAAATGAAGTCAATTTGACTCCAAGCTCCGTAGTTTCCTTGCAAATGTTGGCTAAAAATAGGAAAACCTTCACGGTGACATCTGGCTCAACAAACTTCACTGCCTTACAGCCTGGAAGTTGAGTGTCATGCCCTTGTCATTACATTGCAATTATTTGACATTATTGGAAATATTGTATATGTTCGTTTTTATAATTCAGATTGCACTAGAATTATGTATCATTCAGTTAAAATATTGTGTTTGTTCATTTTCAATATTTAATATGATGTCACAGACAATCAGTATAAAGTGGACAAAGAGACTAACCTTTATGTGCCAACCTTGCAACTTGCATTTGTTGTGGGTAAGCAAGAAATCTGTCAAAAATCGTAAGACGTAAATCGTGGAGTTTCAGAAAGAATGGTAAGGACAGCCAAGGAGTTACACCAGAAAGATGGAGTTCTTGCCATGCCTGCTAAGAAGAAAGGCAGACCTTTGCCTTCAAGAACCAAGGAGATTGTTCAGAGTTTCTATCAGGATGAAGAGTACAGGAGGATGTGTCCAGGCATGAAGGATAAAGTAACTGTGAGTATAAATGGTGTCAAAATGGAAAAACAGAAACAGCTCTTGCTATGCAATTTGAATGAGCTGCATGTGCAGTTTCGGAATAAATATCCTGATGTAAAAATCTGCATTACAAAGTTATGTCAGCTTAGACCTGAATGGTGCATTACTGTTGGAGCAGCAGGGATACACAGTGCCTGTGTGTGCATGATGCATCAGAATGTGAAACTCATTCTTGCTGGAATATCACTGAAAACAGAAGAATACAAAACACTCATCAGCAGAATTGTTTGCAATATGGAGTCAAAGGTATGTATGTTATATCGTTGTGAAGCATGTCCAGGGCAAGATGCAGTTGTTGATTACCTTTGGCAGCTGCTTCAAGCTGAAAGCACAGATCCAGAAGATATAGTTGAATTTAAGCAGTGGTTCCACACAGACAGAGACACACTGATGACAAATCAGCTGACAGTTGAGGAGTTTGTTGCTGATTTGAGTGCGAAAATTTACAACTTGACTGCACATCATTATATTGCTAAATATCAAGCAGGACATCTAAAGGGGTTAAAGGAACAACTGCAGCCAGGAGAATTGATCATACTCATGGACTTTCTGAAAATTACTCATTTGTAATTCAAGATGCTGTGCAAGGGTTTCATTGGGAAAACAGCCAAACCACGGTGCATCCATTTGCAGTTTACAGCAGTGAGAATGAAGGCGTACAGTGTCAGAGCCTGTGCATTATCAGCGACCACCTTTCACATAATGCTGTAGCTGTTTGTGTTCATTGCTAAAGTTCTCCAGTTTCTTAAAGCTACTATGCCTGAAATCAGACACATCCACTGCTTCAGTGATGGTTCAGGAGCACTGTACAAGAATTTCAAAAATTTTGCAAACCTTTGCAGTCATTTCAAAGACTATGGGATAACGGCTGACTGGAGTTTCTTTGTCACCATGTGATGGTATTGGTGGCACGTTGAAGCGATTGGCGGAAATGAAGAGTCTACAGCACCCTGTACATGGGCACATACTCACTGCTCAAGATCTATTTGAAATCTCCAAGCAACTCAAAGGAATTGAGACATTTTATGTGAGTAGTCATGAAGTTGAAACAACTGTGTCCCAGGAGGAAGAGTGATTTGGCAAAGCACATACAGTTGCAGGAACACGTGGGAACCACTACTTTCATCCTATTGATGAGAGCAGAATCAGTGTTAGCAGAGTGGCCAATGACTCCGTGTCGTTTATTGCAAATGTTCTAACGCAAAAAAAAATAATTTTTAAATGTCAATGTGAGGTGTGAAGATTTGCATCCAGGGCAATATATTGCCTGTATCTATGACAGGAAGTGGTGGATCGGAAATGTGTGTGAGGTGTCTCTCGAACAGCAAGATGCACATATATATTTTATGCACCCTCATGGACCAGTCCAGAATTTCCATTGGCCACAACAAAGAGACGTGTTGGGTGCCAGAGATCCACATAATCTGCATTGTTCCTGCACCAACTGTCTCTTCATTAGGAAGAAACTACACTTTCCCTGAGAAAAAAGTATCAGCAATTCAAGCAAAATTTATCACAATGAAGTAGTAAAAATGTGCACAGCATTGGCTTGGGATCCATAAAAGAAACACACCTCGGCTTGGGAACCGGCTAGAAACCCATCTGCAAACTTTGAAACCTTGAAAACAAGCTCTCTTCTAATGGATAACTGGCTACATACCCATCTACAGGCTTGGGAACCTCGACCAAATATCCATTTGGCTTGTAATCCAGCATCATAAATGTTCATGCTCAACAGGTGGTGGGTGGGAGGGCCCGTGGCTGGACCTGCCTGGCCATCGGGCGTGTCCTCTAGGCGATGAGTATACCATTTCCATACAAATAAAATAGTATGGAGTTGGTAGTGCAAAAGGTACCATGGACCAACGCAGGATTACTTGTCATTTTGTGTGTAATATATACATGGACGACTGGTTACAAATTCCACATTTTAGGCTTGTCATATCTCAGAAAACATGCATAACACTCAAAGTGGCTTCATTTTTAAAATTCAGACTATTGTTTGTCCATAAAAGTTTAGCTAACAGTTGCTCTACTGGATTAGATAACGTAGGAGGGCTTCCAAAAAATGAACATAGTTCTCCGAAATAACAAATATTGTCGTACTTCAAAGTGTTCTATTTTTAGAAAATGGGGGGGGGGGGTCACCATGATGAATTTTTGCTCATTAAGGTATTTTTCTTTGCTCTTTTCAGTGAAACTCATTAAAGGACAATATTTAACTGCCATCATGTTCATCCAGAGCATCAAACATGGCGGTTTTTGTGTTTTTTTCAGTTTCCTTTCAATCTTTCCACCTTAATAAGTTGGACATTAATAAATTGAGAAAATTGTGCTTTTAATCTAGTACTCTCTATGTAACTCTAAATCAAACTGCAAAATACAGCGACTGTAGACTTGTTATTTTCCAGGCTGTAAGGCAGTGAAGTTTGTTGAGCCAGATGTCACCGTGAAGTTTTTCCTATTTTTAGCCAACATTTGCAAGGAAACTACGGAGCATGGAGTCAAATTGACTTCATTTTTTTAAATCTACACAAAAAGTTGTATAAGATATGTCATTTTTGGACCTCTGAGACAATTTATGGCTGCACATGAGGCAGCTAAACATGCCTTCTGGTAACGTTGCCAGCACCGTGTCTCCGGTGAGGTGTCTCAACGTGAGTGCATTTTGGGCAAAGTATAGGAGATACCAGGCACGTATCCAGGAATTCCTTTCGGGGGGGGGGGGGGGGGCTGAACACATTTTTTTTAAGGGGTATAGATAGATAGTTTTTCTTGTATGTACGCATTGCTTGCATTGAGGTATAGATAGAACCTCACATTTATATGTTTAAGGTCAGTGGTGGCAATTTGGTTCCAAAACCTGGGGGGAGGGGGGTGCAAGGAAAGTTTACTTTCTCTTGTTAGACAAGCAAGGCTTAGGATTAAGTGGCGATAGTATGGAGGCATAAAAATAGGAGCAAATATCCAATAAATCGTCACCACTGTTTAAGGCTGTGATTTTAATCAGAACGTGAAATCGGAACATTTTTTTACCACTCGACTCCTCAGTTTCCATTAACTTAGTGTGCCGGAACCATCTTAGTATGTGTGTTCGTCCATTTCTTCTCGTCAGGCATCAAAACATCTGTGTACCAGGTAACCAAAAGTGTTTTTACGAAGCTGTTTCACATGCACGGGATGGACAAGCAATCCACTCGACAACACGAGATTCAAACTGTGTGCTGCGAACTGGACGGACACAGTTCTCGAATATTTCTCTGATTCGAGCCTGAACACCACTAATGTGTCTTGTCCTCCCTTGTTTGCAACTCTTTTAAAAGCCGAAACCCACCAAATTGTTCATATTCAGGCCTAAGCACTCGCAAGTGTTCAAAATTGTCTGTCACAGCTTCCGCAGTCTTGTCATATATCGGCACGAAACAAAGGAAGTCTTCTATAGGATACAGCTGGATCGCGAAACAATTATTGCACAATTATTTTCCAACACATCTAATGTTTCTTCTCCCAATATGATCAAATGCTTACTCATTTAGGTATCTTCAGGGATGTGCCCAAGGGAGGGTTGATGGGGTCATAACCCCATTTTACACAGTCCTTAAAAAAAGAACGTCAAAAACAGACTGACCACCAAAAATAGTATGCGTAACCCCTCTCCCTGCCGAAAATCGTTGGCACGCCACTCTTTATCTCGGACACGTTTTTAAAAATCATCTCACCAGATGTTTTTATAATTTCGTATTAGAGACTGAAGTAAAACACCTTTAACACGATCAAATAAATCATGAACAAGTCCTTGAATTGAACGCTTAAAAGGAAATGATGTTAGAGACACGCCATTTTTCTCATTGGATCCAAGGTTCGGTCAAAGAATTTCTATTTGGGAATGGTTCTAATTAACGCATATTTATATCCTCAGTATATTCTAGAACGTTGCGCAGATAAACGATTTATAAATATTGCCAGTAGTTCGACTCCACTTATTCAAGAATATTCCCTCTCGCGCTTTCCAGAGATTAAAAATTACAACGAATAGGTCTACGTGTGGCGATACCTTTGCTGTGCAGCTTCCAAATACTGACAAGTCTCTACATAGTGCTCAAGTTTGCTGCGACAATACTGAAAGCTCAAAATAAGTTTACGTGCAATATTATCAACAACAGGGTTATAGAACATTCTCCGTCTTGCCATGATAAGTATTTCTCCCTTATATTATCGAAACATTACTCAAGAAGCAGAAATCCTTATTTTATCTAAAGTAAACAGAAATATTTCCTGAAGGTGTGTGTGTGTGGGGCGGAGGCTCGAACCCCTGATTCCCACCTTGGATACGCGCTATTAACAATAACAGGGTTATAGAACATTCTTCGTCTTGCCTCGATAATTGTATCTCCTTAAATTATCGTCACATTACTCAAGCAGACAAGAACCTAATTTTATCTAGTGCAAACTGAAAATTTTCCTATCCTGGAGAGGGGGGCTCGAGTAGTAAGAATAACAGGGTTATAGAACATTCTCCGTCTTTCCTTGATAATTATTTCTCTCAAATTATCATCACATTTTTCAAGAAGCCAAAATCCTAAATTTATTTAATGTAAACAGAAAAAATTCCTGAAGGTGGGGGGGGGGACCTCGAACCCCCTGATTCCCACTTTGGATACACGCTATTAATAATAAGAGGGTTATAGAACATTCTTCGTCTTGTCTCGACAATAATTTCTCCTTAAATTATCGTCATATTATTCAAGAAGACAAATACCTAATTTTATCTAGTGTAATCTGAAACATTTCCTGGGGGGGGGGGGGTCGAGACACTTGATCCCCACCTTGGATACGAGCTATTAACAATAACAAGGGTACAGAACATTCTCCGTATTGCCTCGATTTATATCTCCTCTTAAATTATCGTCACATTATCGTATTTCACACCACAAGAAACAAAAAACCTCATTTTATCTAGTGTAAACCGAAACTTTCGGGGGGGGCTCGAGCCCCCTAAGCCCCCTCCTTGGATACGTGCCTGGGAGATACTGAGCTAAAATTTCATTTTGACCAACTCCTGTACCAAATTTCATCAAAATCTGAGATGGTGAGGCGGGGTCGATTTCCAAAATCTGGTCAGTTGGCATGAACTGACCCTATATTTTGTATTACGAGAATTTTAAAACGCGTCAAAAATTTGACATTAGTGGTTGATGCAAAGGTGGAAAGGGCGAGTGCTTGTGTTTCCGGGAAGAGGAATGTAAATATGCACCCTGCGTCCAGCTCGAATTACATCACCAGTGTTGAGAGCTACAGTGTTGGCAACTGTCAAGTTATTTACACGATAATTCAAGTGAAATGTTTAACAAATTTTACAAGTTAATTCAATAAATTGATGGCTTTTGAATAGAAATTAGGGTGGTAAAAAAGTATCTGAAAAAGGGACTATCTTCTGATATTTGTAAACATCACAATCTAAATCATATACATTGTACACATTAAGAACAAAGAAACATTTTGTATTATTATGGCACCTTTTTACATAAACATTGTATACATACTCTTTCTGTTGTAATGATTCTGATTCCGCGGTTAATTTCTATCTCCAAATTAACATATATTCTCTCCCGTGAGGGATAAAATTAAGGAAATAGGTTGGTATCACTTTCTGTTGTTTCAGAGCTTTTGGATGCTTTGTAGTTGTGGAAAGAATCTGTGAGGAAGTGAGTGTTTGTTGCTGATGTTTGTGTTCTGAATTAATCGAAACGAACATGAATTTGGGAGCGGTTGATACGGCAAAGTGCGGGTGCTTTACTGTTTGTTTGAGTTGGCTTATTAAGTTCACTTCTTGCACAGATAGATTACTCAGGATTGGGGTTACAGTTTAATGTGGGATCCGAACTACGGTTGAATGTGCCTCAACCGGGTACTGAACCCGGGACCCCTTGGCTACAAGGCGACATTACCACTTAATTACCATCGGGGAAGTCAAAGAGGTGAGTGTATTATTTAGCAATTTATGTATGCTTCGTTTAGCTCGAGGGAGAAAAGTGTAGAAATGAAAATCGTGGAAGCGAGGCGACCAACATCTGATTTACCTGACTTTAAAGAATTATCTCATGGAGGCTTTGTGCGACACTTGCAGGAGTTTGGAATTTATTGTGGTGAGTTCATCGTCCATGCATGTGTTTCTCTTGGATGGAGATTTTTAATGTTTATGTCCCCCGAGTCAAAATCGCCACCTTAATATGAATTAGGGGGGGGGTTGAATCAATAATTATATATATATATATCTGTCTCTAATCGCTTGCCTCCTTCGTCAGACCACGCTTCGCTACTGGCTCACAGACTCCCAAAATTTCCTCCACGTGCCCTATAATCTTTCAGAAAGGCCCAACTTATCGTTATTTTGGCTCTGAATTTACGCTTACACTCCCTAAATACGAAGTTACAGCCCCATTAGATTGAAAATGCTGGATAAATCCTGGCCATTCCTAGCCAAAAGTTTTCCCATTTACGTTGATAGACGAACAAATGGTCGCGATCAACTAGTAATTGAAAGAGTTTTACCGATTGCTGCTAGATGGCAGTCAAATGCTCATCTTCACTGAAAAGACTACTTTCACAGTTGCCAACTCGAGAAGTCCAGGCGCTGAGGGCTATCCTGTAGCCTATAATAAAGAAATATTCGTGTTAAAATAAAAATTTTCATTATCGATAGGCTTTCTTGCTGTAGACTTCTAGTTATTGAACAGCCTGATCAACTCCAAAATTAAACAAATCGTAATGAAATTGAAAGGGAAGTTCCAAAGTCTTCCGGACTTTGGTTCTATTCAATACTGTCATCTCCTACACAAAATTTTGCCAGATATGCAGCCGAGTGATTTGTATTTTGTATATTTGTTAATTTAGCGTTGGTTTTCTGCCAGTCCTAGCTATTCGCTGCGAAAAGGATGAGTGATGATGTAATGGAATTTATGAAGGGACTTTTTCAAAGAACACACTTGCCCAGGCCAGGATTCGAACCCGGAACCCGTGGCATCGCGCTGTGCTAACCATTCAGCAGTAACAATGATAGTTTATTATTCCTTTGTTTTGTGCACAGGTGTGAGGAAGACCGGCAGTCGGTAGATAAGACAACGCCCTTCATGGGCTGTTATGCACAGGATTATTATTATTAAATGACAAATGCGGCAACGTCTACTATTTTACACGAATATTATATTCTTTGTGTGTAACTGTGCTCTCGGAAATTTTCGATGGATATAGGTTGCAAACATGGTGCCCATGTACAATGGCGTGCCCAAGGGGGGTTATAACCCCCCCTTTGGTCCAGTATTCCTAAAAAACAACGTCAAAGGTAGGAAAAGATGTCAAAATGAGGGGTGACTACAAGAAAAACTGTACATAACCCCCTCCCTTTCAAACATCCTGGGCACGCCACTGCCCTTGTAATAATTAACAGAAAATTACTATGACTGAATCGAAATTATGTGTAACATGAACATGCAATTTTAGGTTGATGTTCATTTTTGAAGCGGCCGTGACCCGCTTAAGCTTTGGTGACAGTAATCCGTCGGTATGTCCTTGTCAACATTTTTTGGATATATAATTCACTTTAATTTATTTTTATCTAACTTACCATTACATCACCTTAACACTATTCAATACGGAATAATAGAAGTATGCGCATTGCGTGCTTTATGTGATACATCCCATGTGGTCTAGTGGCTAGGATACCTGGCTTTCACCCAGGAGGCCCGGGTTCGATTCCCGGCATGGGAATAATTTTTTTCTTACTTATTACTTACAATTTATTTTAGACTGTTCTGTAAAACAAGAAACAGACGCTACAAATTTGTACTTGCTGATAAAATCTGCACTTTCTTGCGCCCTGTTTCACATTACAGATTACAGATCTCGAAGTATTCATGGGGTAGCCTCTTGAGACTCAGGCTATTGGGCTCACAGCCAGTATAATTCTCTGTGGAGGTTTATTTTATGTCGTCTTACGGGCTGCAGAGCCACGAGTTATTATTATATATAAATAAAAAGTAAGTAATAACCCATGGCGCGACAGCCCTGGAAGGGCCTAGGCCGATCTCCTGACTGCCAGTCTCCCTGCTACAATCCTACCTAGAGGTGTGGAGATCTTCAACCGATAATGGGGTAACGGGTGGGCAGCACGTCGAACCCTCAGCCGTTATAAGAGATTTCCCAAGACCGCCACTCACTCGTATCTCCCCAATTGCCTTACGATGGTGAGTTGCCACCGGTCCTATACACAGGCCGAGAACCCAGAGACTGAACCCAGGTTGACTCGAACCCGTCCGTCTCATCCTCTAGTCATTTTGCCAAAAGTAGTAGAAAAGCGATGTAATGAAGTAAATTACGTAAAGTAAAGCCTTCTCGGCAAATTTTCTGAAATCTTCTCAAAATTTTATAAGAGCTATTTGAGTCTCTATATACGACTCGTACAACTCTCACCTAAATATTCCTGAAAACTCTTTCTCTCCGATTGAATCCATATACAGTGACATCAAAATATTGGTGCCCACACAATATTTGGCTTTAATCATTCGATAAATAGGCGAATTATTATTTCATAATTATATTTTCACGGCCGCTCAAGGATCCACAATGCAACATTTAAAGGGCACACCCTTTAGAAATCACTGCTCTATAAAATCAAGAGAAATGTGTATCACGCTGTGTTAACCACTCCGCCACAGAGGTCGGCAGGACAAATGAAAATCACACACACACAAAAGAACAACGTAAGAGGGGTAGTTATTGCAATGTTTGTTTTTGCCAAAAGATTGTTTACAGTGGATTTTATGTTCAGATGAGCTAATGGGGATTGGGCCTACTGTACAATGTGCAAATGAAAATGACGAAAAGCAGCACGTCAGATACTGCACGCTTTTTGCATATCAACTAAAGAAAAAATGTCGCTTATGCGAAGGAAAGTATTTGTTCGCCCTTGCGTGAAAATCCCGTATCATACAGAAGCTGCAACCAGTGGTTTCAGCGATTGAGGGGGAGCAATTTCAATCTGGAAGATGAACAGCTTCCTGGACAGTCAAACAAAGTGGAGAGTAAAGAATTGTAGCAACTGATGAACGAAAATTCAAATATCAACGTCAGCCGAGTATCGAATAGAAAGGAAATAGGCAGATGATATTGCTGCATGATAACGCCAGGCCGCACGTTGCAAAAGGAACTAAGGAGACTTTATATTCGTTGGATTGCGACGTTCTGCCTGATGTGGCTTATTTATTTGGGGAAATTCCAGAAACAGTACAAATGGCCACTATACGCTGAAATCATCAACAATGAAAAGTGTAAAATTAAAAATTACAAATGAACACAAAAAATTAAACAAAGTAACTAATTTATTATTATTTACCAGCATTTTTTCTTGATGGAAGCCGAAAAGCATACTCTGAGGAAAATATATCAACACTTGATAGGTGCTCATTACTATGTTAGGTAGGGAGTCTGTAGATGAGAAATTTTCTTTCTCTTTTCTTTTTAATTTCCAGTCTAGATTTTTCTATGCAAAACATTTGTGTTGTACGCATAGGCACCATAGGCGTAGTTTCGTCCGTCCACTTGGAGCGGGGGGGGGGAAGCTAACTGGGGCTAACATAATTCATAATTCCATTACGAAAATCATCTCGGGCATTCTCCGTAGGAAATAGGTGACCCCCTACATCATCTAATCCAAAAGAAATGGAATTCTGTTTACGTCGAGTGTTACTTTTATTGATTGATTGATTTGCTTTACTTTACTTCGCTTTTGTTGGCTAATTTGCATGATGACATGATGAAATTTATGAATGGACACTCACAAAACATCCATGCCCAGGCCGGGATTCGAACCCGCTGCCCCTGGATTCGTAGCACGATGTGATAACTACTCCACCACGGGGGCCGGCATGTGTTACTTTTGTGAAAGGAATAAATGCACTATTATAGATGGTTGCAAATTTATTAAAGAACACATTTTTTCTTTAGGATAAAGAAGGTATAATTTTAATGTGTTATTATTGGGTAATCCACTGTTCATGGTAATGAACAAATTTTAATGCTGCAAGGCAAAGCACTGTGAAGCATTTGTGATTAGTTCCGTGGAAAAAACTAAGATATTACACAAATTACATAAATGTCTTATCTAAGAGCTCTTTTAAGACTCCATTTAATTTATGTTATCACTGTATGTCAAGCTGCATTTTTTTGATAGGAACATTATTATTGTTTACCGTGCGCTCCAAGGTGGAATTCAATAGAAAAATCTTGTGCGTACATAACATAACCCACAGCTCTACAGCACCTTGACGGGCCTTGCCTTACCTACCGACTGCTGGTCTCCCTCCCACACTGTTCCGCCGTCACCTGTTATAGCGTGGAGGTCTCAGACCAGTGTTGGGGTGACGGGTGATCAGCCCGACGAACCCCCAGCCGTTAATGTAGGTCTTCTTGACCAGGTTACGCTCACTCATTCGGAGCTTCCCAATTTCCTCACGATGGTGGGTTGCCACCAGAGCCGGATTCGAACCTACGCCGTCCCACAGCGAACGATCTCAAGACGAGTGAACGCCTTAACCCGCTCGACTACGGAGGAGGACCTTGTACGTACATATGGTTCATAAAATGCACATGGACTTCAACTTTTATAGAGAATAAATCGCATCCTGCATCTTCCGTTGTATATTGCCTGCATCAAAACATAATTTGAACTTCTTTCCTTATGTGTAACTGCCATACCACAAGAAAGTTTCATGATGAATTTTCTAATTTCTTGTGCAGTTTCTGTTTCCTTAATTATTTTGTGCATATGCCTCATGCGTTTGGGGGGCTAATGCCTGGCTCTGGGGGGCTTGGACCCCCCCCCTAGCCCCTACCTAACTACGCCCATGATAACCTGAGGGAGTGTTTTGCAGCGGATTTTGAGATTGGCAATGTCGTGTATATAATTGGAATCATTAAGTAAACGACGGTGATAGGGAGTATGTAAGTTTAGAAAGGACAAGAGATGAGGTGTTGCAAAATTACGTAAAGAAGGCACTCTGTTACGAACTATAGCTAGGAAAAAATGAAAAGCTGAATCGATTCTAGAGAGCTGAGAGGAACATGCCGTGGACCAGACTGGAGAGCAGTATTCTATTATTGGGGAAATGAACAACTTGAAGTACAAGGTGAGGGCTGAGATATCACTAATTTCGGTAAAACAACACAGTAAACCTGAGACGCATTGCTTGTTTGTGGTGCATATAATATGTTCCTCAAATGTTAACTTTTGGTCGAAAGCAATGCATCCCGGCTAACTCTCGAGCAAGGGAACGAAAGCAAGTCTCTGCGCAAGTAGTGAGAGACGGCTCCACCAATGAACACGTAAGAGAGAACGGGATTTCGTAGTGGGAGGAAATCGACTTCAGTTAACAGCCTTCACAGCAGCGTGTACTACTTCGCTCTGCCCACTCGATCATCCCCTTCCCTTCTCTGCCGTTATGCGCGGCCTTGATCCAGAGATAGCCGGAACAGAGCGTAAGTCTTTGAGAAAGGGAATTTTCTTTGATGTTATTGCCAGAGATGTAATAAGATGGCTCTCTTTTCAGAGATATATTAAGAGTAGGCTACTACATTTTTTCAGGGTTTAATGTAGGGTTCCATGTCCGACACCAGAAATTAAATGTTGCTATGTCATTCTGGAGGGGATGAGTATCAATGGAAGTGAAGGTTTCTATGAAAATTTTACTCATCTGCGAAAATAAACTGTGAGATGGTACACTTCTCTTCCTGTCCCTGCAGCATTACTTCAGAAGCCTTCAAGCAGTGGAAACTAGCACACTTTTCAGTTTATAGACTGTAGTCTAAAGAGCCGTCGCTCTATCGCCAGCAGAAGTGAAGAAATTTCAATGGATATTATTTCGCCGAATAAAATGTAGGACTATTTTTCATTACTAGCAATTTCCTTCTTGTAGAAAGGTAGACAATTAATTGATACAAGTAATAGAAAAACGGAAAAAATTACCTTGCATCGGCCGGGAATCGAACCCGGGCCGCCCGCGTGGCAGGCGAGCATTCTACCACTGAACCACCGATGCTTACAACGAAATAAACGGTTCAAGGTTATATGTTGAACATGCAACCCGATAACGTGCTTTCAGGAACTACAAAAGGAAAAGGGGGGGGGGGGGTGCGAGGGTGAGAGAGAATTGTACTAAAAGTAAACAAGTTGTTTTGCAGTCGTCGTCCACCACAGTGTGAGACTACAGCAACAAATTCTTCTTCGAATAGAGAGGAAGTGAATTTATTCCCTCACAGTGGTGACGTGCACTGGGGAGCAGCTAGTCCAGCAGAGATAGATAAATCTCACATCTCTAAATTATTTTCAAATCACAATATTTATTGTCTTTTTGAAGTTGAAGCCACAGTTCATATGCAACACTGCAACATTTTTTTTTAACGCGCTTCTCGTCCCTCGGTTCGATCAGCGGGCAAGGCTGGTAGGAGCTGGTAGGAGCTTTCCATCGCCTTAAACTTAAAAATGAATAAATTCGTGGACACTATAAAATACTATTTTAATATAGATTTTCCATTAATAACAAAAAAGATTGAAACAACAAACATACATACATACAAAAAAATCTTGGATCACGAGTGGTATTATACTATTCCAAGCGTGGGAGGGAGACCGGCAGTCGGTAGGTAAGCCAAGGCCCTTCAGGGCTGTTGTACAAAGGATTATTATTATTATTAATAATAATAATAATAAACGAGAGCTGTATAATAAAGTTCACTAGTTTCAACCCTCAGATGAAAGACCATTATAGGGAATACACAAAGACACTCAAAAAGATCATAGCAGAAGCAAAGAAGATGAGAACAGTAACGAAATTAAGAATGCATGCAACAAAAGTTAAACAACGTGGAATATAATTTTTTAAAAAAAACAGAGGGAAAGAATAAAAAAAAACAAGCTTATCAATTGTACATAATGGCACATGAGCGGGAAGTTCTTGCCTATACATTTAATGACTTTTTCCTGAATTCCGTTAAATCATCAATTGCGGGCGCATTAAGTGCAAATCAAATCAATAACACACAAAACAACAATAATAGAAATATCAGCATCGCCAATAAAAATGTCTATCAGCCCAGTCATTCCGCATGAAATGAAAACCATAATAAAAATTCTAAAAAATAGCACATCCTGTGGAAGGGATGACATACCAGACTTCATTGTGAAACTTTGTCCCGATGAACTCGAGGTCCCAATAGCAATACCTCTTTTTCATCTGGCTGCTCTTGTACACAAGAAAGGAGACAGAACAGACATAAAGAATTACAGGCCAATGGAGGGAGACTGGCAGTCGGAAGATAGGCCAAGCCACGGGTTATTATTATTTATCCTTTCTCAATTTTCAAAAATTTAGAAAAAGCAATGTTTAACAGAATAATGTCATTCATGAAAAAAAAAATATCCTTTTCCAATTAGTTCGACTTCAGAAAAACAGTTACCATAAATAATGCCCTGTGTTCCATCACAAAAAAAGGTCCAAGAAGTTCATGACAGGGAAGAGAAAACAATAGGTAGTTATGCTGATCTGACAAAAGCATTCGACCTGGTTGACCATAATTTACTGCTAAATAAATTACAGAATAATGGAATAAGAGGTGTGGCCAATACATGGTTTCAGTCATGAGTAGTGGATGAATGAGATAAGCTCGCTCGCTATTTATTATTCGCAATTTATTCGCATGTACTTATAACTAATTTGCACGGGTTTTAATTAATTCGCATGTACTTAGAATTCATTAGCATGTACTTAGAGTACTTTACATTTATGTATTTGCATGTTTAGAACTTTTTATGAATATATATTTATTTATTTTATGAAAAATATGTATATAGAAGGTAATTAGAGGTACTAAACGCTATGCATATGTTTTTATATTCATTACTGCAAAGTATGTAATGTATAAAATGTTAATATTAATGTTTATAATATTGAAAATAAGTTTTCTATGGTTTATGAACCGCTTTGAATGGTGGTAATGGGTGTAGGTACAGGTCCAATTACGATTGGGGACGGTTCCGGTACTCGAACCCGCGATATGTAATATTATTAATTAGTACTATGCAGTAATTTCATCATGTTATGAAACACGATGGTGCAACACGCCAGACAGAATACTGTCTCAGAATTTCGACTCCGCTCTGATGCCAGACAGAGAGAATGAATTAATATTCCGCGCAGGTAGAGAAGAAAGGAATTTTGGGGGGAAGCGCGCTCAAGGTCAAATGACGTCACAACGTCAGAACAAAGAACGAACCTGATTGACCAATCAGAGAACGCGTCAGTAGATTTTCAGAACCGGTTTTTTTCCCAAGGTTAACCAGTACGCAATAACAGGGGAAAGCTATGCAATACTGTAGGGCAGGGGAGGGATTCAACCAGACAACAAAGAATGTCTGAGAATGCGCAGCAAGGGTTAAATGTTTTGAAACTGCGCGTCGCTTGCATGCTACGACATGTTTCTGTCAAAGTATGCCAAGGTTACCGAGAACACTAGAACAAAGGATGATGGGAAGGAGTTCAAGGTGAACTAGAACGCAAGAACAAAGAAAGCGTCGGTTTATATTTCCACCAATTAGAAAACGCGTCGGTTTTATTTCAACCAATCAGAGAACGCGTCAGTTTTGTTTATGAAGTATAAAAAAGCGCGTAAAAGCGAAAAGATGTTAGTTTGTGAAGAATTTCTGAACCATTGTGTCAGAAAAGATATCAACTTGTGATTATTGCCTGAGATTTGAAGACAAAGAACTCAAAAGAAGCTATAATTAAGGTAAGTGATTTGTTACATATATGTATGGTGCTTTTAAATAATGCGTAAAACAAATAATGAACCGAAGCAAGAAACAAATATGCGTAATGTGAACAAGTACTACAACTATTTTTTCTATTTTTTTACAGGTGATTCTATTGTCTGTGTGCGTGCGACTGGAAGGATCTGTTACTGAAAGATGGCGTCTTCAAGCTCCACAAACGAGGCTAACCACACTGCGGTGAGTACTTCGAACGAAATTATATGTAATTTTCATTCTGGAAAGTATACTTCCCCACTAGAACTCGTTAACGCATACTATGATATGTGTGACAGAGTTATTTTCCACGACGATATCCCTTCATGTGATCCGACTTTTTTCTGCGAGACAGTGCAAACAGCAATGTGTCAATTAGGGGTGGGGGCAAGTCAGTTTTCTATTGTGGATGAAAGAGAAAGATATTTTAGACGGTTTGGAATGCTAGGACGGGAGGTATCCATTGAAATACCTAATCAGGTTGTGGGCGACCCTGAATATTTGGTTGGGTCCATGTTTCAATTTCTAATGAAAAAGATTTTTTTTGATGTGGCACCGGACAGTCAGGTTGGTTTGATTAT
The DNA here is from genome assembly GCF_977018435.1 of Lepisma saccharinum. Lineage (NCBI taxonomy): Eukaryota > Metazoa > Arthropoda > Insecta > Zygentoma > Lepismatidae > Lepisma > Lepisma saccharinum. The sequence goes on from NW_028143809.1 coordinate 28,296, forward strand.
TTTCGGCAATGAAACCAATAAGGATATTTATATCCCTTGGCGCCCACTTTCGGCATTAAATCCTAAAATTATTCAACACTATGTGACCAAAGTGCTGAACAGCAATGAATCCTTTTTTGTAGATAACTCTTTGAAATGCATGGCTCATATTGTCGAACCCAAGCGTGGTAGAGGGAGGAACAAGTACCCCCTTTACAGGAAGTACGCCCCTTTACTATCAATAAACAATCCTAATCAGAGACAGCGGGCTATCACTATTATGACTAACGATGACAATTTATGTTTGCCACGCGCTATTGCATTTGCCCAAGCCAAAATTGACAAGAATAGAAACAAATCCCAATCTTTTCAAAGATTTGATAATAAGCTGAAAGAAGCGGCTCTACGGTTATGCCATGAAGCACGCGTTGATCCAACCAATGGGTGCACAGTAGAGGACATTGTTAAATTTCAGAATCATTTGGGCCCAGAGTACCAAATTGTTGTGTTTTCAATGAAAGAGGGGGAAAGAGAGTATGAAGTTATTCGGTCAACGCCGTATGCCCCTAAACAGATTAATTTACTGTATCACGATCAACATTTTGATATAGTCAACTCTGTCCCCAAACTTCTTGTGAAAAATTATTACTGTCCCAAATGCCAAGTCGGGTTCGCTCACAAGTATCAACATACTGAATGCACTAGGTATTGTTCATTATGTGAATACACTCATGATGACAATGAAGCCACTAACACTATCCCCAGAAAATGCACTATATGTAACAGGAAATTTTTGTCCCTGGAATGTTATGAAAATCATTTGCGCACAGAAGGGCGGAAATCCAGTGTTTGCCAAACTATACACCAATGTAACGTTTGTTACAAAGTAGTGAACAAGAGATTGCGCAAAACACCACACAAATGCGATGAATTCTTTTGTAAAAGCTGTAATGCTTTTGTAGAACCAGCACACAAATGCTATATTCAGCCTGTTAAGCCCGAACCAAGTGCAAAGTTTCTTTACATTTTCTATGATTTTGAGTGTATGCTGGTAGAAAGAGAAAATGACCAGAAACACGAAGTCAATCTGGCTGTTGCTAAGCAAGCCTGTCATGTCTGTAAAGACACTGATGTAGATTTCTGCGAGACGTGCGGTCCCCGTGTTCATATTTTCCCCAATATTCAAGAATTTATGCAATATATTCAAACTCCAAGGGAAGGGTTTGATAAAATTGTGTGTATTGCACATAATGCAGGGCGATACGATTCACATTTTGTTTTAAATTACCTGATTACTAAAGAGAATATTACCCCCTCTGTAATTATGCAGGGTAGGAAAATAATAGAGATGTCTATTACCAAGAAAATAGTGTTCAGGGACTCGTTAAATTTCATGCTTATGAAATTGAAAGATCTGCCTGCAAGTCTGGGACTAGCGGAAGATTTGCAGAAAGGCGATTTTCCGTATTTGTTTTCAACCCCTGCAAATCAGAATTATGTAGGTCCATTCCCAGATATTCAATATTATGATATAGATTCCAAGTCCCCCAAAGAAAGAGAAGAGATGCTAAAATGGCATGAGGAAACGGTGCAAGCAGGGAAAATTTTTGATTTTCAAAAAGAGTTGCGCGAATACTGTATTAAAGATGTAGAAATTCTTGCTGCTGCATGTATTAAATTTTCTAATCTGATCGAAGATCTGACTGGAATACAGTGCTTTGTTCGCTGCCCGACTCTTGCGTCGTTAGCGTCTTTGATATTTAGAAGTAAATATCTTAAAGAAAACACGCTTATTAAAGTTCCGCCATTTGGATTTCGGGAACAAGACCAACAGTCTCTAATTGCCTTAAAGTGGTTAAAGTGGGTAGAAAATACTGAAAAGATCACTCTAAGACACGCAGGTAATCTCGGGGAGGCTAAAATAGGTCGTTATAAGTTGGATGGGCTCCATGAAGAAAGCAAAACTGTTTATAGTTTCCAAGGGTGCTACTACCATGCTTGCCCGATTTGTCTTCCTGAAAACAGGGATAAGCCTCTTAACGAGACTGGCGAGACCCTAGACCATAGATATGAACGTACTGTTACCCGTAAAGAAATATTAGAGCAAATGGGGTACAAGGTTGTAGAAAAATGGGAATGTGAATTCAATGAGGAAATTAAAAAAGATCCAGAATTACGCAAATTTATTGCTGAGAATTGTTATTCCCTGAATAACCCACTTATCCCAAAACAAGCTTTTAATGGGGGACGCACTGAACTTTTCAGGGCAGTTTATGAAAAACAAGAGAATGAAAATACGAGCATGAAACTGCTAGATGTAGTTTCCCTTTACCCTGCAATGATGAAGCAAAGAAAAATGCCTACAGGGAAACCAGTGATTTACACGTCAGAGTTTCCTACTTTGGATAATGTGTTTGGGGTTGTAAAATGTGATATTCTCCCCCCTAAAGATTTATATTTACCAGTACTGGGCATGTCATGCAACAACAAATTAATGTTTGCTTTATGCAGAACTTGTGCACAAAGCGAGAATCAAGAACAATGTTCACACGCAGATAAAGAAAGATACTTACATGGCACCTGGGTATCGGAAGAACTGAAACTGGCTGTAAAAAAAGGGTACAAAATACTCAAAATATATGAAATTTGGGATTTTCCTTCGGCTGACCAGAATGATAATGTGTTCAAAGACTATGTAGACACATTTCTTAGACTGAAACAACAGTCTTCAGGATATCCTTCCGGCTGCAGTTCAGAACATGACAAAGACAAGTATATTCAAGATTATTTCGATCATGAGGGAATTCAACTTGTAAAAGATGAAATTGCACCTAACCCTGGACTTCGTTTTATTTCCAAAATTCTGCTGAATTCTTTGTATGGGAAATTCTCAGAAAATCCTTTAAAAACTAAGTCTATTTTTGTACATACAGAACAGAAATTCCATGATATAGTGTTTAATCCACAGTATGAAATCAGTAATGTTGTTCCTATTTCCGATTCTTGTTTATTAGTGAATTATATTGATCTGGAAAGCAAAAATGAACCGTTAGTACTTTCAAATGTACTTGTCTCTGCGTTTATTACTGCTTATGGAAGAATGCACTTATATTCTTTTATGGACAAAGTCAAGGAAAGTATTCACTACGTGGATACGGACTCTGTGTTCTATGTAGAAAGAGAACATGAAAAACTTATTCCTACAGGCTCATTTCTTGGTGAAATGACGGATGAGATTAAAGAGCCCTACCAAATTACATGCTTTTTGGGTGGTGGTCCCAAAAACTATGCATATAAAATGGTGAACAAACATGATCCTCAGGATGAGAAACATGTTATTAAAGTAAGGGGCATTACCATGAATTACAGAACTCGACTCCAGATTAATTTTGATTATTTTAAGCAACTGGTCAAAGGGGAAATTGAAAAGCGAGTTGTTGAGAACCCCCGTAAAATTAAACGAAAAGCCAATTTTGAAATTGTTTCTGAATCTGAGCAGAAAACTCACCAAGCAGTGCACACAAAACGAAGAAAAATTGAAAATTTTGAGACGGTTCCATATGGAATCTAAATAAAAAACGAGTGTTTTGTTTTATTTTTATTGTTTTTTTACAGTCCTAAGACCCTTCTTAGTGCCTCAATTTGTGTATTTATCCAGGGGCACTCCCCCTCAATTCTCCGTCTTCTGCAGACACTACATCTCCCCTCTCTTCTTCGCCTCTGACGCGACGAGGGAGGGGACACCGGGCGCAGGCGGTGAGCGGTCCGGAGGTGGAATATGAGGGCCTTTTTGCCCCTAAATCCCACCTCCCAGCAGATATCACATTCGCGTTTAATTTCATCCTGAAAAGAAAAGATAAAATTAATTTGTGGTATATATTTGGGCCATTGTGTGTCTGCGCTTCAAGCAGAGAACGTGTGTTGTTCAACATGGAACTGCGTTTTACACACCCGTTTGCAATGATGGTTTGTGGGCCCTCACAAAGTGGAAAAACCACTTTTGTGGATAAGCTTCTATTTTATAAACATAAAATGTTTACACAAGTTCCAAAAACAGTAATATGGGCGTATGGTGCGGTTCCTCCCAGATTAAAATTAAGCCAAAATACAAATATTCACTTTATTGAAGGAATCCCTGATGTAGCAAATATGGATATTGAAACTCCTGGATTAATTGTCATTGATGATCTAATGAATGAAAGCAGCAAAGATTCCGCTGTTGCAGATATATTTACGAAATATTCTCATCACAAAAATATAAGTGTTATTTTTATAGTACAAAACTTATTTCACAAAGGTGCTAAAATGAGAGACATAAGCCTCAACTCACACTATCTTGTGATATTCAAAAATCCACGTGACAAACACCAAATATACCATTTAGCACGACAATTCAAACCTGACAATAGTAAAAGTGTTTTGGAAGCTTTTCAAGATGCAACTGAAACACCACACACTTATTTAATGTTCGATTTAACACAAAATACACCTGAAATTTTACGTATGAGGGCACATATTTTCCCCGATGAACAAATGGCTATTTATGCCACTGGAAAGCATGTCAACAAACCATTTCTTGTGCGAACGTCAGAATGACATCACAACTAAAAGAACATGCTCCGGCACTTAAATTATTGTGTAAATTAAAACCTATTCAACGGAAACGCCTTTTGCAACGAGCAACACCAGGACTAGTTCGTGTACTAGGACAATGTGCAGCCAATACAGTACGCGGTAATATTCCGCTTTCAGGGGTACAAAAAACTAAGCTTCAAAAGTATAAGGCCAGTTTGCGTAAACTAGCGGCGAAGGGCACTTCGCTCAAAAATAAAAAGAAAATATTAATTCAAAAAGGCGCCGGCTTTTTACCATTTTTAATCGGTCCTATTATATCAGCGTTAGGTAGTGCATTGTTTTCACAATGAGCGTGAGAAAAATGATTCTTGTTCCCGAGGACTTTGCCACTAATATGCATGCCTCCGTTGAGAAAGCTCAGAGACACGAATCAAGATTAGATTCTAATATTCGTACAATATTAGCACGTGAAGATATAGGCTTAGTAAAATTAACAAATTGTCGAAGTGCCTGTTGGTAAAGTTTCCATTTTTCACTTTCCCCTATATCTTCACG